>NC_090727.1:11562306-11574806 GCF_036898095.1 Palaemon carinicauda | reverse complement strand
GTATTACTGTATGGACACGAGTCATGGTACGACAATGAAACAATATAGAACAGATTATGTAGATTTGAGAACAAAGCCATCAGGAGAACATTGGAAGTTAGATGGCAAGACAGGATTAGAAATGAAACTATAAGAGAGATTACTCGAGTGCCATATGTGGATGAGATCATGGTGGGGGGTAGATGGAGATGGTTTGGACATGGTCTTCGCACTCCCCATGATAGATTAGGTCACCAGACTTTCAACTGGGATCTACGAGGCACTAAAAGAGTTGGAAGACCAAGGCCTATATGGCTGAGGACTATAAAGCGTGACATAGGAGATGATGAATGGAAAATTATTGATTTAAAAACTCAAAATAGAGACGAATGGCGAAAACTAACCGAGGCCTTTTGCGTCAATAGGCGTAGGAGATGATGATATACAGCATGTATATATATATATATATATATATATATATATATATATATATATATATATATATATATATGTATATATCAGACTGAATAACAACAGTTGCCTTTTAGAGTTGTATTTCTGTTTGCAAACATTCTAAGTGACAACATGATCGTACATCCTTGTTGTAAATCACTAAAAAAAACTATGTACTGTGCCTAGAATCTCGAACATATATATACTCTGTATACACACACACACACACACACACACATATATATATATATATATATATATATATATATATATATATACTTATATTTTATATAAGCATATATAAATGTATGTGTATGTACGTTCGTTTAATTCCTTTTATTGATATGGCTAAGCCAGTATTACGGAATGACGGGGCTATTCCTATGTCAGTCTTCACCTTAAATCCCACCCACAGCAATCGAAAAAATACAGGGTATTAAATCACTATTTAACCCAAATGGATTTTTATGGAACCAGGATTAGGTAGTTTCCCAGCCCTGTAACTGATCACCTTATTGCATATTACTGACTTAGTATTGATGCAAATGTAAATGCTTCCCAGCATGTATGTTCGCAGACATAAAAAGGTATCATAGTTTTAAATATATAACTCTTCTTATCTATGCATTGGGCAAAGGGAATATTTATGACAGTTTGAGGTAAAATAGTATTTAATGTCCTCCTGTTTTCGCTCTTATGTAAATGTTTTGAAAATGCTTAAATGTTGAGCTCTGACTGGGATTCCAATATCCAATTCGCTGCATGGGGACATTTAATCGAAGATAAATCCGTGAGAAGCTATTTTGGGAGATTGAAAAATATTCCTATTTTCCGCTTCATCATTTTTAGTTGGAATTTTTCATTTCTTCGAATTAGGTATGCATTGGCTTTGCGTTATTGCAGATGCCGAATAAAAATTAATACAAAAATATAATTCTATGACGCGGACAAAAAACGTAGATAGTACTCATTTTCATATACCGGATAAGAATAGACAGATCTAATACTTATTGTCTATGAGAAAATACGATTTCTGTCATATCATAAGATTTGGTTTCCTTCATTACAGAATTAATCTCTAGATTAGTTTTGTTTGCTCCTATACACGTTTACAAATCTAATTCATTGACCCGGGACCCTGGATTAACCTACTGCCTACACCAAGCCCTTCTTATATCATAATCCAACTTCTGGCTGCGTTGTGTGTTTATGTACCGGTATTTATATTAAAACAAGGTGAACAGTATTTAGTCCAACTGTAAAATGATCCACATCGCTGAACAAAATAAAAGGCATAACAATATTTCAAAAATATCGAAATAGAGGAAACCGAGCTCAAATTCCAGGTCATCGTGATATCCCAGGTGGAAGGCAACACAAAGTTCGGTTGTTGCTGTTCAATGAAATTGTAAGCTGAACCATAAAATAAGTAATGTAATACAAAAATTGTGTTCGATATATCTTATTTTACCCACCAACCACAACATACTTTTATAAAGACTTGGATGAGCAAGTTGTACAGTATATTAAATTGCTGTCGTTATAGGTACTAGATTGAAACAAATTAATCTTATACTCAAACGCCACTAATATCAATATAGATATTCCTGATAACTTTACTATTATTTATATGCTACTTAACCCACTTATAAAAAGTATATGAAATTAATGCATGATAAACATAAATCTCCTTTGACTAAAAAATATCCCATACATCAATAATCGGTGGAAACATTTCTGTTATGAATTTATTAGTGTAACAGAACGGTTGTAAAATATCATACAGAATGAGGATCAACTGAAAGGAGAGATAAATGAAGGAGCCAAAAAAATAAAATCACTTGAAAGTAAAACTTATTTTCCTTTGGACAGTGAGTGACGAGAGCAATCTGGTTTAAGCAAAGGAGGAACTGTAAAGTCTAAAAAAATCAGATTAACGATTGATTGATTTAAAGTTTTCAGGCATCCTGACATCTATGGTCATTGACGCCGTCAGATTTACGAGTGGCTCATCAATTATATTACTGGGTTGGGCTAAATAATTTAGCCACACGTTAGGCCAGTGAGGCGATTAAAAAACAAAGTGCATCAATGGTCAAACCATGGGATTATATTATCAGGTGAAAGTTAGAAGTACTAAGACTAATAATGCCTACAGTGCTCGGATAAGTATTGGGTTTTCATTCTACTGTTTAACGTATATTCTGTACATGTTAAAACTTTGTAAGCATTGTCTTTCTTCTTCATTTATAAGACACTTTCTTCAAACCTTGTACGAATATATGTATATATATATATATATATATATATATATATATATATATATATATATATATATATATATGTATATATATATATATATATATATATATATATATATATATATATATTGTATTAACGTTTGGATGTGTATTTGCTAGTGGCCGTTCATGTTCTTGTGATTTTTCATATATATGGATATGCACAACACATAAATCTACATATATTATGTATATATTTGTATATGCTTTTTATTCCTATAAATATGTCCAAGACACTTAGAACTTTACAGATATATCAATTCCGTTAGGCCCTTTTACTATTTCGAAGGAGTGGAAACAGAAGAGAACAACCTTCGGATTATCGAACAAGTCTTTTATAGGCGAGGTTGATAACATAACGTCAATTTCTTGACCATCTGCCGAATGAGACAGTCTGGGATCGAATACGGTCCAGATATCAATCAGCCACGACTCACACTATAACTATAACTCTCAGGGATGGTGGGCCAGAGTTGAATAAAACTACTGAATCTAAGTGTGTATGTGTGTGTGTGTCCAAAAGACTCACTTCATTAAAAAGGACGTGCTGCTAATGTTTTCATGCAAATACCAAAGTACATTTTTTTCCTAGTTTCATCATTCGTATTTTATTAAACAGATACGAAGTAATTAATAGTAATAAAACATAGCTTAATTCGTTAAATAGTCCTTACAAATGTATTTACCAAATATAGAAAATATATTCTTATTCATCAAGGTCGCTATATTCCAGATGACACAAACTTTTATCCAGATATTACGGGTCTAATTAAATTCTATAAATGCTTAAAAACAAATAAACAGAAAAAGAAACTTTAATATGATCAGACCTGTGAACTTATTTCTAAGCAAGATATTCGGATGTCCCTCTTTATTTGCTCTTATTGCAAACTATCGATTTTACGCTAAATTTGATGGATGAATTCAATAGTTCATTATTTCAGCAAAATAAGTGCCTGGGAATTAAATGTCCAATTATTAATTATATTTTTACTATTCCTACCCTACTTATTTCAGACTATTCCAAAATATGATTCTCGATAGTGCTCGAGTTAATGTGACACTAAATTTTGTAAAACCATATAAGTGAAACTCGTTTCTTTGTCGATTATAAAACACGAAGACTGCTGAAACGATATGATATTACACAATTCCAACACGTAGCCTAATAGCTGGTAATATTTTATTACAACTTTGTGATCAAGTCAAAATTTCGCAGTTATTGTTCAAGATTCTTTTTGACATTGAATTTCCGATTTATTATGGGTGGAGTCATGAATTTGGGCTAATCAGCCCAGTCCTGAGGCATTTGAAGCATTTCAGCACCCAAGTGCAACTGGGGAAACCCTGCAGCTACGCTATGAAGTAAAGTTTAAGAGGTTGGACAGCAACATACAAGAAAGGAAGCTGCAATGGAGGTAAAGTAGGATATACAGCTTGGGGCCGAAGGAACGCCGCAAAGACCCTCAAGTCCGACTGTTTGATGACTTTACAAAATGTCCGAAGATAACTGCTACAATGTGCTTGGTTCAGAGTACTTTTACAACCCATCTGAATAAAGCATTAAACTTTACTAGATATTTAATCAAATAAATTCCATATCTGCTAGAGAAAACTATGCTAATGGCCTTGTGCTAGTGGCGAAGAGAAGAGTAACAATTTACATACATTAATAGAATGTTATCTCCAAACACTGCGAATACCCATCCACGTGCAAGTTCCCTCTAAAGGAGGCTATTTTCCTTAGAGACCAAGCGTTTCCATACATTTCACTTTTATTTCACTATAGAACTTGGTCAACAAGACCAACCTCCTCTCGTATGGAGGGCAATGGTACAGTAAGAACAGAAATGTCATTTGGGACATGAGGAATCTTCCTTTGGTCTTTTATTTATTCTTGTGATATTCGGTGGTATACGCAATGACACATTATATGCAAAAGTGAATCTTTATCCATTCAGAAACTTCTGGACAATCTACTTTTTTCCTTTTTGTTTATCTTTCCTTTATCTCTGTAGTACATATCGGCACCTTATTTGCCGATTGTCCCTCTTATGTGGACTACTTTTTTCACTTCCATCGCGAAGATTGTCCTGCCTTAGCAGTATTCAACACTTCAATCTCATGAACTTTGTTGTTCCTCTCTCGTTTTCATCTGGGAACAAACTGTAAATATGAACACCATACTTGGTGTTCTTTTGAAAGTTCTTTGTATTTTAGGTCTATTATAAACAACCATTTATCCTAACAGGAAAAGAGTAAAACTTGAAAAATTTCAATCCATCATCCTGTAAATCGCTACAATAACATTCTGTTGAGAAGAAAATATCTTTCTATTACAGTTCCTAAACATATTTCTATTGTTGTCATGGTTATACATGTCTTTCCAAATTTCGTAAAAGAGTTAAGGCAATAGTGTTCATAGTTTTACTTTCAATTTGACGTCCAACAAATGAGGCTTTCTACTGCCTTCTCTTATTTCCTACTTTGTTTTGGGAACCAATTACATAGAAACTAATTCAAACAACGTATGAAACCAAATTATAAATATATATATATATACATACACATATATATACATACACATATATATACATACACATATATATACATATACATACATACATACATATAGTCACAACTTCAGCTTTCCACTTGACTTTCATAAATTCTCAGTAATGAGGGCAACACTTCGTGTAGGTACAGTAGATATATTAGGAGAATGATCAAATTAAAGTTAAAATTAAACAGACTTTACTTATTTTAAATCACGTATAAATATATAACAAAATAATAACAAATAACCACTAAATAAACACTAGAAACAAGTGAAGAATTAGCCACCGGATAACGAACTCAAAAGTATTAACTTGAAAGAGCTTGGAAGTAAACATTTCCAAGGATTACATACGTAAAAATAACAAAAGGTAATTTCATCCATGCTGTCCGCTACGATCAGCAATCAATAGATGGCGCTAAAATGATACACAATAATAGGTGTAATTAGAAATTCTAAATAATGATAGGAGGGTTATTATAGTTCCCCCCTGTTAGGAATGAAATTACTATGACAATCTTATTGACAAATTTAGTGAATTGTGATTTTCTGTCTAAGACGTGATAATGCGTCGGCGATGGTGTTGTTTGATCCTCGAATGCTGTGGATCTCAATGTTGTAAGACGACAAGATGTATGACCATCGAAGAAGTTTTCTTGTTGTTAAGCTTTGCCCTTTCGAGGAAGGTAAGGGGTTTATGGTCGGTGTAAATGAAGACACGCGCAGCACCTTCCAGATATGGAAGAAAATGAAGGACAGTTGCAACAAGACTATATAATTCTTTCTCAATGGTAGGCCATCCTAGTTAAGCGCCTTTGAACGCTCCCGAGTAATAAGATACTGGCAGCAGGTGTTCCAACAAAGGAGGAAAAGTACTGGTCCCATTGATTTCTTGCAGTAGGACACCACCAAATCCAGTATTGCAAGCATTGACCTGTATAAAAAAGGTTTAGTAAGATTAGGAGCTTGCAACAAAGGAGATGAAGTCATGAATAACTTTAGCTGCCGGAAGGCCTTATCGTGATCCTGTGTCCAGTGAAACCTTACTTTGCTGGATGTCAAGACATGTAGAGGAGAAGTTATGATGGCAAAATTAGGACAAAACTTTGAATAATATGACACCATACCTAAGAAAGTTTTGAGTTCTTTTTTATCACTAGGAGTGGGAAATGAAGTTATAGCCTTTACATTAGTATCCTTGGGTAATATGGAGCCACTGCCAATGACATGTCCTAGGTATGTAACTTTTGCCTTACCAAATGAACTCTTGGCTAAATTAATAACTAGGTTAGCTTCCAGGAGTCTTTTGAAGAGTTCTTTTAAGATTTTGAGACGTTCGTCCCAGGAGATACTAGCAATTACGATGTCATCCAAATAGACATACACACCCTCCAAACCACGTGTAACTTCATGGACCATCCTTTGGAATGTAGCTGGAGCATTAGTCATCCCAAATGGCAAAACTCTGTATTCAAAGAGACCAAAAGGTGTTATAAAGGCTGATATCTCTCTTGTCCTATCTGTTAATTTAATTTGATAATAACCCTTCAAGAGATCAATCTGGGTAAGGTATTTAGAATTACTCACAGAGTCAATAGTATCCGCAATTCTAGGTAATGGATAAGCATCCTTGAGTGTTACAGAATTAACCCTTCTATAATCCGTACACATACGATAGGAATTGTTAGGCTTTTTTACTAAAATACAAGGCGATGCCCAGGGAGATTTACTTGGTGCAGCCAAATCTAGTTTTAGTAAATACTCAACCTCAGCCTTCAAGGCTGGTAATAAATGATGGGACACCCGATAAAAAGGTTGACGAACGGGATTGGAGTTTGGTTCTAGCACAATATGTTGCACCAAGGTACAGCAACCAGGAGTGTCTGAACATATTGCAGGATAAGACTTCAGAACAGCCTCTAATTCTTCCCTTTCCACCTTAGGAAGATGACCAAGATACTGTGAAAGCAAAGAAAGAATCTGTGAATTACTAGCATCTTTCCATGACAAAATATGATTATGAGCCAAAGTTTCTTCTTCGTCTGGCTCAAGAGGAGCTAAAAGTTTATCATTATCAACTGCCTCGGGTACTAGGTTTTTCGGGGTAGGAGAAGTCTCGATGGGAGTAGTTATCCTAGAGTTGTGAGTGGAGTGATCAGTCTCTCTACGTATCAGGTGAACTACCTGTGGAGAAATCTTTGCAGATTGGTATGGTTTTATAAGATTAATGTGCACCAACTGGCTAGGCTTCCTTTTATCTGGAGTTTCTATTGCATAAGTTGTTTTAGAGACCCTTTTAGTGATTTTATACGGACCCATAAATTTTTCTCTCAATGGAGCTCCTGGAACTGGTCGATATACAAGTAAATCATCTCCTACTTTGAAAGTTCTAATTTTGGCCTTTTTATCGTAATGGTTTTTCATTCGAATCTGACTGTTAGTTAAATTCAGATTGGCAAATTCATAAACATGGTCAAATTTAACCTTAAGACTTTGAAGGTATTGCGGAATACTTACTTGCTGGTCTTTGTAAGTACCTCTTAGGATGTTTTCTTTTACCATACTAAGGTTTGTCCTAGGTCTGCGGCCGAACATCATCTCGAAGGGAGAAATTCCAGTCGATTCATTAGGTGTACTCCTAAGTACATACATAAGCAGATCCAGGTCTTCATCCCAGTCTCGTCCAGTTTCACAAATGTACTTGCGCAGGAGGTTTTTAATGGTCTGGTGTACTCGTTCGAGGGCTCCATTAGTCTGAGGGTGATAAGCTGAAGCAAAAATATGGGAGATTTTCAACTACTTTAAAGTTTGCTTAAACAAATCACTAGTGAAGTTTGTCCCCTGATCACACTGAAGCTCTTTTGGAAAACCAAAAATGGTGAATATTTTAAGAAGATTAACAATAATTGTTCTAGCAGATATGTTTTTTATAGGTACGGCTAAAGGAAATCTAGTAGTTGGACACAATAAGGTTAAAATGTACTCATTTTGTTTTTTAGTTTTGGGAAGTGGACCAACACAATCTACAATTACCTTTTCAAAAGGAGAATTAGGTACTGTAATAGGAACTAATGGTGCTGGAGGTATTTTCTGATTTGGTTTACCAGTTACCTGGCAGGGATGGCAAGATTCTATGTGGTGCTTTTACATCAGCTTTCATACCAGGCCAGTAGTAATCGTCCAGCAAACGCTTATAGGTTTTGGAAATGCCTAGATGAGACTCTGCTGAATGAGCAAGATCCAATAAGGCTGCATGAAGATTAGAAGGAACTACAAGCTGGTAACTATCATGCCAGGAATTTTGTCCTGCAATCTTCAAAGGTCTATAACGTCTCATAAGGATGTTATTATCAAGATAAAAATATGGTAACTTACTTTCATCAACGTTATCTTTTACTTCATCAAAGTATTCTTTCAAACTATCATCAGACCTTTGATACTCTACAAATTCATCTGAGGGAATATCAACAAGATCAGCAAGGACTTTTTCACCTAAGGTACTTTGATCCACCTTACCTGTGTGTTCAGTGTCTCTAGAAGTTGAGGTTGTAGACCTGGTGACTACTTGGCAGGGAAGCTCTACCACCGGAGAAAACTCTTTGCAAGCTTTTTCGATCACTACTTCAGGCTGTGTAATGATAAGACTAGGAGTACCATTAGTTTGAGCCAAGTCATTACCAAGTATCATGTCTATGTTCTTGCAAGGCAGGTCAGAATCCAACAAGGCGACATTAGTTGAACCTTTAAAATAAGGACAATCAAGAGAAATCTGTACAATAGGTAAAACCTTTTGACAAGTCAAATCTGACACAGTTACATACTGATCTGTTGGTTTAGCTAAATCTTTTAACTTTGAGCTAATGATAGTTTGAGATGACCCTGTATCTCTCAAAATTTGCACGGGAATATCATTTACTTTACCAGGATATGTAAATGCTGTAAAGTCTGATAGAGGTTGAGCACAGTGAAGAGTAGTTTTATTTGCAGTATTCCCTGATTTGGGTCCTTGTGAAAAAGCATTAGGAGAAGCCTTACCATGAGATGCTTTGCATTTGGGACTAGGACAGTCTTTAATATGATGACCTTCTTTCTTACAAAAAGTACAAACCTGGGGGGGAAGATGAAGGTGAGGACGAATGTGGTTTAAGTTTATGAATGAGATGGTAATCATCAGCTAATAGGGCAGCCCTTTGTCCATCTTTTTCTTATTTTTCTCTAATAAACATTGCCACATTAGCTGGAATACGCCTCAGGAATTCTTCTAAAACTATTAAATTCTTTAATTGTTCTTAAGTAGTTATTTGTTCCTTATCTATCCATTTATTAAACTGCTTCAACTTCAATGTGAAAAACTCTAGATAGGTTTGAGCTTGGTTCTTCAAAGTTTGTCTGAAGATTTGTCTATACCCTTCTGCTGTAACACTATAAGCATCTAATATGGCAGTTTTAAAGACTTCATAATCCCTTTCTTGGACAAGTTGTGCTGCCACATATGCAGCTTTTCCTTTGAAGGAGTTTCTGATTAAGAGAACATATTGGTCTCTAGGCCAGTTGAGAGACGTTGCAGTGTTTTCAAAAGTAATTAAAAAAACATCAGGATCTTTTTCATCGAAGACAGGCAGGAGTTTGCGTGCTTTACTAAGGTCAAAAGCATCGGGTAGCTGTTTTTCTGCCAACCTTTCTTCTATTCTTATGGCTGATAGTTCCTTTTCCAACAGAACTTTTTCTTTACAGAACTTTTTCTTTACGTTCTATTTCAAGTCTTCTTTGCTCAGTTTCTACTGCGGCATTTGCAGCTTCAAGCCTTTTTTGTTCAGCTTCTAGCCTTTTTTGTTCAGCTTCTACTGTTACCTGCTGCAGTTCAAGTTGGAGTTTCAATTTCACTATCACTGGGTCTTCAGTTATAGTAACAGTACGAGCAGCACCTCGTTCAAGTGTTAAAGGCCTTAAGGGAAGAGCCTCTTCTTCAGTTATGTTACCACTATTTATCAGGAAATCTAATATCTTTCCCAATAGTTCAGCTTTCACCACAGCATGACCTACAGATATTCTTGCCCTTACAGGTATTTGGCGAAGCTGGTCCTTTTTAGCTTCGTGTAGTGTATTTAGGTGCTCCCTGGGTGCACCTAAAAATTTCTCGAGACCAAAAGGCATCTCTCAATACTGATAAAATGGAAAATATCACTGGAAATTATATTACTACTATACACAAGCTGTAAGACTTAAAAACGTCAGGGCATTCATGGATTTATGGTGCGAAGGCACCCACAAACCACAGGAATTTCCTTAATCTAAGTCCTACAATGTTCAGAAATTCACTTAAATGAACAAGGCTTTAATATTCCATGCCAATCAGAAAACTTGGTTCACCAATAATGCACAACCACTAATAATCTTGAATAAAATATTTTTAATGAAGTAAATAATTGGAAGTACCAACAGTTACCTGAACAAGGAATAAACCTTTAAATATCCATCGAGGTGGAACGAGGTTCTTGACCACGTGGTCGTAACAATATGAAGCCGAAATCCTTTAAAGAGCGAAGGTCGTACTCTGAGTAAGAGGAGCAGAAGTTCCTAAGGAAGGAATCTTTCAATTCCTTATGATGAGGTTTTGAATGCCTCGAAGCACCTCGAGAAGTTGGGGCGACTATGAAGATATCGCTAAGCGATGGTAGTCAACAGAGTCGAGGGTTAAAAGAATGACGAATTCTAGGATGCCATTACCCTGCCTGCACGTCCTCCAAAATCTCAATGTATGCTTAAGATGACGTGTAGCAACACGACATTCTCCAAGTGAAAGTGTGAGCGCGCTGGAGAACACTATCCGGTGGTGGTCAGTTTTAACTAGCAAAATATCACTAATACACTACACTCACGTTGTCCATCATTTCAGAGAAACAACAAAATGAATTTCACAATCCGTCAAGATCGAGCGTAATCGTAACACATACGTAAGTACATCCCGGACACAGGCCCCCAATTTGTCACAACTTCAGCTTTCCACTTGACTATTTCATAAATTCTCAGTAATGAGGGCAACACTTCGTGTAGGTACAGTAGATATATTAGGAGAATGATCAAATAAAGTTAAAATTAAACAAAGACTTTACTTATTTTAAATCACGTATAAATATATAACAAAATAATAACAAATAACCACTAAATAAACACTAGAAACAAGTGAAGAATTAGCCACCGGATAACGAACTCAAAAGTATTAACTTGAAAGAGCTTGGAAGAAAACATTTCCAAGGATTACATACGTAAAAATAACAAAAGGTAATTTCATCCATGCTGTCCGCTACGATCAGCAATCAATAGATGGCGCTAAAATTATACACAATAATAGGTGTAATTAGAAATGCTAAATAATGATAGGAGGGTATATATATATATATATATATATATATATATATATATATATATATATATATATATATATATATATATATATATATCTCAGTTTAGTAGGATCGGTGTTATTGTACGGACATGAGACGTGGTATGACAATGAGACAATATCCAACTGCTTTTGTAGATTTGAGAACAAAGTCCTCAGAAGAATATTGGGAGTTAAATGGCCAGACAGGGTTAGAAATGAAACTATATGAGAGATTACTAAAGTGCCATATGTGGATGAGATCATGGTGAGGGGTAGATGGGATTGTTGGGCATGCTCTTCGCACTCCCCAAGAGAGATTTGTTCATCCAAAATTTAATTTGGCTCCACAAGGCACTAAAAGAGTTGGAAGACCCAGGCCTACATGGTCGAGGACTACGAAGCATTCAGTAAGATATGATGAATGGAGAAGTATTGATTTAAACGCTTAAGATAAAGAAGACTGGTGAAATCTAACCGAGGCCCTCTGTGGTGGCCGATGTGGTAACGTTCCATACTGGTAAATTCCGACTGAGGTTCGAGTCCTGCTTAAATTCGTTAGTTCCTTTGGTCGCTGTAACCTCACCATCCTTGTGAGCTAAGGATGGGGGGTTTTCGGAGCATATAGGTTTATCTACTGAGTTATCAGCAGCCAATGCCTGACCCTCCTTGGTCCTTGATTGGGTGGAGAGGGGGCTTGGCTACTGATCATATGTATATATGTTCAGTCTTTAGGGCATTGTCATGCCTGACAGGGCAATGTCACTGTCCCTTGCCTCAGTTATTCACGAGAAGCCTATAAACCTTCAATATGCGTACGATGAGATGA
>NC_090727.1:11537306-11557306 GCF_036898095.1 Palaemon carinicauda | reverse complement strand
ATAGTATTAATAATGTATTGTTCTAAATATCTACTTAACGGAAATAAAGAAGAAAAAAAACATTTATTAAAGCAATGCAAGTGTTCGAATTGATTTTGTTATTCCTTTGAATTTAAATCTTTAAAGACAGTACCATCCTACTCAATTTCAATATCCATTCTCATGAGAAATTGAAAATGGATAAATTTAAGTGAAGTAAGTGTTCAAAATAGGGTTGATGAATTAGCCTAACTTGTGGATCTAAGCAGATTAACCGGCTGTGTCTCTCATTGCAAAACTGGACCCACTCAGTTCACCTCCAAAAGAGAGATCCAATCTGAGCGAAGATCAATCCTTCGAGTCTCCAGCTTTTGAAAGCAACTGATTCAAGACTTCCTTCTAAGCCTTAATATAGCACATCTCCCGCGAATGACTTGTTCGAAAATGATTTTAAAGCTCTCATAATACTATTATTTTTGTTGAATAATGAAAATATTATCTAGATCAAAATCAAAAGTAATCATTTTTACAAATATCAACATTACAAATAAAATCAATGCAATACTTTATTAGAATTTACATTATACTCACTAATTTCTTTTCGGTAAAATATGAATTCAAAGATACCCTGCAATTTCCATCGGCAAGAGTCCGTGTCTTACACAAGGTAAGGCAATCTATTCAGTCAATTCTAGTAATATTATTCCCTCGCTAGACTCTTATCGTTCATCTGAATCTACGAATTGGTGCAAAGCGCCACTTTTCAAGAGCATTCCCAGTCTTGATTTGGCAGGAGGTTTGGTCTCGGATATTTACAACGAAAATAGCTTTATAGCAATAAAGGGGAACGAGAAGATATTAAAATGGTAATGGAGAAAAAAAAAGTAGAACAAGTAACAAATAGAGGGTTTATTGTGCAGTGTGGGACAAAGGCCTAATATATGACAATATTATCAGAGACATAGCTATAGAAAAATTGAAGAGGCTTTGCCCTAATTGTGCAAATGTAGCCAAGTTAAAATAGCCATGACAAAAATATCGAAAGAGGATAATTTAAATGCAAGAAGTGTGGCACCTCATAATGAAGTTCAAAGTTTACCTATTGCTAGAGGAATGGCACTTCAAAATAGAGGTAAAAAAGGCTTTAATGCTAGAAATATGGCATTTCAAAAATAAATATCAAAGACCTAATGGTTATTAGTAGGGCTACTAAATAAAGGTCAAGGAGCTTCTAATATCAAAAGTATGCCACCTCAAAATACAGGTAAAAGAACCTCCAATGCAAGAAGTATGGCACTTCAAAAATAAATGTCAAGGACCTTCTAATGCTATAAGTAAAGAGCTACTATGTAGAGATCAAAGAACCTCTAAAACTAGAGGTAAAGAACATTAATATAGAGGTCAAAGAGCCTCTAATAATAGAAGTATGGCACCTCAAAACAAAGGTTAAAGAACCTCTAATGCTAAAAGTATGGCACTTCAAAAATAGATGTCAGAGACCCTCTAATACTAAAGGTAAGGAGCTAATAAATAAAGGTCAAAGAACCTCTGATACTAGAGGTGAGGAAACTCAATATATAGGTCAAAGGGTCTTTAATACTAGAGGTAAGGAACATCAATATAGAGGTCAAAGAGCCTCAAATACCAGAAGTATGGCATCTCAAAATATAGGTCAATGAACCTCTAATGCATGGCACTTCAGAAATAGATGAGAAAGACCCTCTAATGCTAGAGGTAAAAAGCTACTAAAAAGGGCAAAGAACCTCTATTACTAGAGGCGAGGAACCTCAATATAGAGGTCAAAGTGCCTCTAATACTAGAGGTTAGGTACATCAATATAGAGGTCAAAGTTTCTCTAGTACTAGAGGTAAGGAACATCAATATAGAGGTCAAAGAGCCTCTAATACTAGAGGTAAGGAACATCAATATAGAGGTCAAAGTGCCTCTAATACTAGAGGTGAGGAACATCAATATAGAGGTCAAAGTGCCTCTAATACTAGAGGTAAGGAACATCAATATAGAGGTCAAAGAGCCTCTAATACTGGATGTATGGCACCTAAAAAGAGATGTCAAAGAACCTCTAATGCCAGATGTATGGCACTTCAAAAATAGATGTCAAAGACCCTCTAATGCTATACGTAAAGAGATAGTAAATTGAGGCCAAATAGCCTCTTATAATAGAGGTAAGGAACCTCTATACAGGTAAAAGATCCTCTAATACTAGACGAAGGACCATCAATATAGAGGTCAAAGACCTTTTAAACTGAAGTATGGCACCTCAAAATAATGGACAAAGAACTTCTAACGTTAAAAGCATGGCACTTCAAAAGTAGAGGCCAAAGACCCTCTAATGCTAGAGGTAAAGTGCTATTAAATAGAGGTCAAAGAACCTCTAATACTAGAGGTGAGGAACCTCAATATAGAAGTCAAAGAGCCTATAATACTAGAGGTAAAAAACCTCAATATAAATGTCAAATAGTCTCTAATACTAGATGTATGACACCTTAAAATAAAGGTCAAAGAATCTCTAATGCTAGAAGTATGGCACCTCAAAATAAAGGTCGAAGAATCTCTACTGATAGAAGTATGGCACTTCAAAAATAGATGTTCAAGACCCTCTAATGCTAAAGGTAAATATATACTAAATAGAGGTAAAAAAAACCTATACTACTAGAGGTGAGGAACCTCA
Source organism: Palaemon carinicauda (assembly GCF_036898095.1). Lineage (NCBI taxonomy): Eukaryota > Metazoa > Arthropoda > Malacostraca > Decapoda > Palaemonidae > Palaemon > Palaemon carinicauda. The sequence goes on along the minus strand of NC_090727.1, from coordinate 11,554,638 downwards.
AAATAGAGGTCAAAGAGCCTTTAATACTAAACGTAAGGATCCTCAATATAAAGGTCAAAGAACTTCTAATACTAGACATATGGCACCTCAAAATAGAGGTCGAAGATCCTCTAATGCTAAAAGTATGGCACTTCAAAAATGAAGGTCAAAGACCCTCTAATGCTAGAGGTAGAGAGTTACTAAATAGAGGTCCAAGACCCTCCAATACTAGAGGTGAGGAACCTCAATATAGAAGTCTAAGAGCCTATAATACTAGAGATAAAAAAACCTCAATATAGATGTCAAAGAGCCTCTAATTCTAGAAGTATGGTACCTTAAAACAAAGGTCAAAAAACTTCTCATGCTAAAAGTATGGTATTTCATAAATAGAAGTCAAAGACCTTCTAATGAGAAAGTAAAGAGCTACTAAATAGAGGTCAAAGAACCTCTAATACTAGAAGTATGGCACCATAAAATAAAGGTAAAAAAAACCCTAATGCTTGAAGTATGGCACTTCAAAACTGGATGTGAAAGACCTTCTAATGCTGGAGCTGAAGAGCTACTAAATAAAGGTCAAAGAATCTCTAATACTACAGGTAAGGAACATCAATATATAGGTCAAAGATCCTCTAATATTACAAGTATGACACCTCAAAATAAAGGTCGAAGAATCTCTACTGATAGAAGTATGGCACTTCAAAAATAGATGTCAAAGTCCCTCTAATGCTAGAGGTAATGAGCTACTAAATAGTTAAAAAACCTCTAATACTACAGGTAAAGAATCTTCATATTATTATATAATTATATTATTATATTATATTATAATTATATTACATTACTATATTATTATATAATTATATTATTAAATTATCATAATATTATATATCATACTATTATTATTATTATTACTATTTTATTATTATTATTAATTTTATTATTATCATATTATCAATATATTATTAGTATTATTATTATTATTATTATTATTATACAAGAGGTAAAGAATCTCCATATTATTATATAATTATATTATTAAATTATTGTATTATATTATTATATATTATTATTATTCTATTATTTTCATTATTATGATTATTAATTTCATTATCATTATATTATTATATTTTTATTATTATTATTATTATTATTATTATTATTATTACTAGCTAAGCTACATCCCTAACTGGAAATGTAAGGTGCTATAAGCCCCAAGGAGTCCAACAGGGAAAAATAACCCATTGAGGAAAGGAAATAAGGAAATAAATAGACAATGAGAAAAAATTAACAATAACTTATTTTAAAAACAGTAACAACATCAAAACTGATATGTCATATATAAACCATAAAAAGACTTCTGTAAGCCTGTTCAATATAAAAACATTAGCTGCAACTTTGATCTTTTGAAGTTCTACTGATTGAACTACCCGATTAGGAAGATCATTCCACAACTTGGTCACAGCTGCAATAAAACTTATGGAATACTGTGTAGAATTAAGCCTCATGATGGAGAAGGTCTTACTATTAGAATTAACTGCATGCCTAGTATTACGAACAGGATGGAACTATCTAGGAAGATATGAATGTAAAGGATGGTCAAAAACTATGAAGAATCTTATGCAACCTGCATAATGAGCTAATTGAACAACCTCGCCAAAGATTAACATCTAACATCAAAGTAACAAATGGTCACTTTTATTCTCGTTAATTAAGACAAATGTCCAATATTTTTGCCTCTAATCGGAACCTATTGATATAACTGAATTCAGCTTCGACTCGGAGTTGTTTATGATGAAAACACCCTAATGTTTACTGATGGATATTTCTTTCCGACTGAGACTGCTTGCCTTATGCCATTCGGGTCTTGGTACATTCAGGTCTCGCTTGAAGAGGAGAAATGAGGATGTTTGCATTGATATCTCAAGTTTTCCATTTCAACTATAACTTCTTGGTAAATTTTTTTAATCAATGCACTACAATTGTGCCGTATAGTATTAACTTTTCGACTATAACATCTAATTTAACGCTTAACGTATAAACTCCCTACAACTATGCTACAAAATATAAAGTACTTGACAACTATGCAGAAAAATTGATGTATTTGACCATACATTTACACAGCAAGATATAAATCTTTATTCTAAAAAAACAAGCGAGCAAAACTGTTTTAAGTTTGAAGTAGTTTTATCCACATCACGGACTATTATTGCCAAAAGGACGAAGATTATTGGCCCAAATATACATTATACACACACACACACACACACACACACATATATATATATATATATATATATATATATATATATATATATATATATATATATATAAACAGCAACAAGTTCTTTGGAAGTCATCAAATCAAATTAAAAACACATCCCAGCGTGAATTACTCGAAAAATACATGAAAATTTAACTCCAAAGTAAACCCTTCTACTAATATAGTAGTTCATCTCTAAGAAGAAGCATAGCATTCATACATGCAGCAGTTCATAATACCCTCGTAGTTTTACATATAGTGAAACACGAGTTGCGTAGTAAAGATAAGTAAAGCGAGTTAGTCATTTTCCAGAATACAACATCGAAGGGCAAATAATCGTGACTTGGTTTCTTCATAACTGAAAACTATATACTGAAAGTAGCCCTGTAATTTCCCAGTATCCCTGGTATGGGTGGCTGACCAAACGTTCCTCCAAAACACAAAAATAAATAATTCGGGAACCAAAAGTCAATTTTTTAATGAAGCACCAAACCGAACCAAAGTCTGAAAATCCAATAAATGCGTAAATTGCAATTTGACCCAATTATGTTGCTTCATTTTACTTACGAAAAAATTTATTTTTTATGAAATACATTAAACTTCTATCAGGTGCACAGGCAGCAGAAAAAAGTAAAACATATACCACAATATACTGAATATCAACAACACGATACTGTACGCAAAATTAATTCCAAAATACATATCGACAACAGGAACTTGTACGTAAAATTAACGTAACATCCTACGTATTTGATATTGCGTCACTTCTGGAGTACAAATAAAAGAATAAACATGCGATTCTTCAACCTAAATCGTTGCTCTTCAAAAATAAATACCAATAATAACTAATAAGGCTTTAACGTGAATCTCGTAACAAGCTCTAACTATCAAAAGCTTCCACGATCACTTATTTTCATCACAATGAACCACGAAACACAAGAAACTTTGTAAAGGATCAAATGACGGATTAAATGTTCAAAAGTTTACTTGTGGAATCTTCAGATCATAAAGCTGCCAGATGAATTGAAGTCAGGTAAGGTTTTCACCTAATGAACATCGCTCGTTCATTAGGACGGTGTGACAAGGCGATTAAGAGAGAATAAAGTTTAAGCTTCTGACTAGTTTACTGGGTTATTTAACAAAGCCACTTTCAGATATGTCCTATCCTTAGATTAAAAATTTACTAACATCTTGGTTTTCGAGCCGAATATTTGCACATCTTCGCCAGTTTTGGTTTCATCTCTGGAAAATGAATATCAAAAGCAACGTGTATAACTTGCCTCTGTCGATGACAATTAATATTGTGATGTAAACTTACAAAGAACAGTTATTCCTGGGAGAACCTTCTATAGCCGACCAGTGCTGCCGGATGCATCTCTCCCCTTTTAAAACGTTTTTTTTTTTTTCTTTTTTAACAATGATTTAAATATAAATGCAGCGAGCCAGTTATTGTTTATTTCCTGAGATTCATTTCTGTTATCGTTATTATCACTTTCAGACAAAAGACTGATAAAAATCAATCTGTTAAGATATACTTTTGGTTTACTCCAACTTCTGATGAAAAGAAGAAAGACAGCGGATGATCATAAAGGAAAAACAACTATACAGACTGTGATATCGTGTGCTATTGAAGTCATCAAAAGGGTATCTCAAAATGTCTGAAAAATATAGATAACTAACAGTGCAAGAAATAACCATATACATAGAAACTCAAGAGCTGCAACCTTTTTTAATTCTCCTCTAACCAAGAAATAAAGGGGCCGTGTAAGTACTGCCATGCTATTCGCGAATATACAGTACAAGGCCCATACATATTCCACAGTAAAATCTCTCTCGTGAAAGAAATTTTATATAATGTCCGTTTAGAAAACACGGCTTCCAGAGAAGCCTTTACTAAACATTTTCTTTTCCTCTAACTAAAACGTATTCATTTGAATTACATCCAAAACGAATCGTTTCCCCTAACAGACAGTGGCCCAAAGACACAAAAACACTTAATGGTCAGAGAGATGATTCCATTTCAATGAACGTTCATATTGCAACAATAAAAAAAAATAATGTTAAAAACTTGAAGAAAACACCATGTCGTGTTTAAAAATCTTGGGTATTAGAAAATATAATAGGCTACGGTGGTGGAAATCTTGATACAAAAACATTCTCTCTCTCTCTCTCTCTCTCTCTCTCTCTCTCTCTCTCTCTCTCTCTCTCTCTCTCTCTCTCTCTCTCTCTCTCTCTTCTCTCTCTTTATTTTATATATATATATATATATATATATATATATATATATATATATATGTGCGTGTGTATATATATATATATATATATATATATATATATATATATATATATATATATATATATATACACACACACATATATATATACACATATACACACACACACACACACACATATATATATATATATATATATATATATATATATATATATATAAACATTTTATGTGCATATATGCATATATATATATATATATATATATATATATATATATATATATATATATAAGCATATACAGTATAAATCATATTCACATATCCATAAAACTCTATATATACCTATATAAGCATACCAATACAAAACCAAATGCAGCCGTTTATCGTCCACTGCAGGACAAACGACTTAGACATCAATTCATGTCTGGGGTTTGGCCAGTCTTCATTACCAGGCTCACCACTGCGGATTGGTGATGGTGGGAGATTTTAGTTTGACCACTCACAGCAAACCATTCTAGCATGGGTGGTCCTGACAAGTACAGCTATATATATATATATATATATATATATATATATATATATATATATATATATATATATACATATATATAAACATATATATATATATATATATATATATACACATTTATAAATACATTTTCATTTCCCTTCCTCCTTCATACTTGCTGCACCAGCTGGTGGTTTTCTCGGCGCCGAAAACTTTTAGAATAATGTCATTTACTTCTTATAATCTTTAAATGGCGATAAACAAAACTTTACGACCTTTCTCCAAAGTCTGAGATAATAATAAGATTAAGAAGCAAAAATTCCCTTATTAATAAAAAAAGAGAAAAAAAAATTCAGTGCATGAACATTTTATTCTATTAACATATTTCATTCTAATAATAATATCCCGTGTAGTTAGTCCTAGATAATCAACAAAATAAAATAATAATATTATTAAAAAATATAAAAAATCTAAACCTACACAAAGACTATTCTTATAGAAAACTTTAGAATATGACAGTTAGGTTTTCGTTTTTCTTTATACATATGACCGGTCATGAGTTACTTAAATGCTAGAGTGGCCGCTGGAGGGGTAGAAGGTGTCATTGGAAAGTATGGCGTACCAGGTGAAAATGAGAGTGGTGAGAGACTGGTAGATATGTGTGTTGAGCAAGAGATGGTAGAAAGGGCTTTAATGGATTATGCATTGATAACTAAAAGAATGTCTGGAAGATTGAAAGAAGTGCACATGTTCCACCATTTTTTGGTGGAAGGAAAAATTAGTTGTAGCAGAAGAGTGGGGAATAGAGTGGGGGGGGGGTGGAAAAGGGAGCTAGTGAGGGTTGAAGAGTTAATAAAACCGGAGGCAAAATGTGAATATCAAGAAAGGTTGAAAATGGCATATGGCAGAGTGAAAGTAAGAGAAACTGGTAATTTTGTGGAGGAGTGGAAGTTAGTAAAAAAAAATTTTGTTTGGATTGCAAGTGATATGTGTGGCAAGAAGTTTGTTGGAGGCAGCATGAGGAAGGGTAGTGAATGGTGAAATGAAGGAGTGAATGTAAAAGTGGAAGAGAAAAAGAGGGCATTTGAAGAATGGCTGTAGAGTAATAGTGTAGAGAAGTATGAAAGATAAAGAGAGAAAAACGTGGAAGTAAAGCGCAAGGTAACCGAGGCAAAGAGGGCAGCTGACCTGAGGTGGGGTCAGGGATTGGGTCGTTCACATGAAGAGAATAAGAAAAAGTTTTGGAAAGAAGTGAAGAGAGTAAGGAAGGCTGGTTCGAGAATTGAAGAGACAGTGAAAGATGGAAATGGAAGGTTATTTAAAGGAAAGGAGGCAAGGAAAAGGTGGGTGGAATATTTTGAAAGTTTACTGAATGTTGAGGATAATAGGGAGGCAGATATAATTGCTGTTCCAGGTGTTGAGGTGCCAGTGATGGGAGATGAGAATGAGAGAGAGATTACAATAGATGAAGTGAAGAGAGCACTAGATGAAACGAGAGTAGGAAAAGCACCTTGTATGGATGGTGTGAGAGGTGAGATGTTGAAGGAAGGGGGGTGTGACTGTACTTGAATGGTTGGTGAGATTGTTTAATATGTGTTTTATGTTGTCAATGGTACCAGTAGATTGGATTTGTGCATGTATTGTATCGCTATATAAGGGTAAGGGAGATGTGCATGAGTGTTGTAATTCAAGGGGTAATTGTTGAGTGTGGTTGGAAAAGTGTATGGTAGAGTAGTGATTAATAGGATTAAGGATAAAACACAGAATGCAATCTTAGAAGTACAGTGTGGTTTTAGAAGAGGTAGGGGATGTATGAATCAGATTTTTACAGTCAGGCAGATATGCGAGAAACATTTAGCAAAAGGTAAGGCGGTGTATGTTGCGTTTATGGATCTAGAGAAAGCGTATGATAGAGTTGATAGGAAGGCGATGTGGAATTTGAGGAGGTTACATGGAATTGGTGGAAGGTTGTTGCAAGCAGTGAAAAGTTTCTACAAGGGTAATAAAGCATGTGTTAGGATCGGTAATAAAGTGAGCGATTGGTTTCCAGTGAGAGTGGGGCTGAGACAGGGATGTGTGATGTCGCCATGGTTGTTTAACTTGTATGTTGATGGAGTGGTGAGAGAGGTGAATGCTCGAGTGCTTGGACGAGGATTGAAAATGATAGATGAGAATGATCATGAATGGGAGGTAAATCAGTTGTTGTTTGCGGATGATACTGTACTGGTTGCAGACTCGGAAGAGAAGCTTGGCCGATTAGTGACAGAATTTGGAAGGGTATGTGAGAGAAGGAAGTTGAGAGTTAATGTGGGTAAGAGTAAGGTTATGAGATGTACGAGAAGGGAAGGTGGTGCGAGGCTGAATGTCAAGTTGAATAGAGAGTTTCTTGAGGAGGTGGACCAGTTTAAGTACTTGGGGTCTGTTGTTGCAACAATTTGTGGAGTGGAAGCAGATGTACGTCAGAGTAAATGAAAGATGCAAAGTGTTGAAGGTAGTGAAGGAAGTGGTGAAGAATAGAAGGTTGGGCATGAATGTAAAGAGAGTTCTGTATGAGAAAGTGATTGTACCAACTGTGATGTATGGATCAGAGTTGTGGGGAATGAAAGTGACTGAGAGACAGAAATTGAATGTTTTTGAGATCAAGTGTTTGAGGAGTATGGCTGGTGTATCTCAAGTAGATAGGGTTAGGAACGAAGCAGTGAGAGTGAGAACGGGTGTAAGAAATGAGTTAGCGGCTAAAGTGGATATGAATGTGTTGAGGTGGTTTGGCCATGTTGAGAAAATGGAAAATGACTGTCTGCTAAAGAAGGTGATGAATGCAAGAGTTGACGGGAGAAGTACAAGAGGAAGGCCAAGGTTTGGGTGGATGGATGGAGTGAAAAAAGCTCTGGGTGATAGGGGGATAGATGTGAGAGAGGCAAGAGAGTGTGTTAGAAATAGGAATAAATGGCTAGCGATTGTGACGCATTTCCGGTAGGCCCTGCTGCTTCCTCCGGTTGCCTTGGATGACCGCGGAGGTAGCAGCAGTAGGGGATTCAGCATTATGAAGCTTCATATGTGGTGGAAAACGCGGGAGGGAGGGCTGTGGCACCCTAGCAGTACCAGCCGAACTCGGTTGAGTCCCTCGTCAGGCTGGGAGGAGCGTAGAGAGGAAAGGTCCTCCCCCATTTTTTTTAATTTGCTTGATGTCGGCTACCCCCCAAAATTGGGGGAAATGCATTGGTACATGTATGTACAAATGGTGCGATAAAGTAAAGGAGGATTTGGAGAATGATTTGGCAGAAGCAGAAGCTTTTAACAGAAACAGTTGGAGGAGATGAATCAAATAAATCGACCACTTAGTCTGGGAATGGTTTTGAAGTGGGGAGGTTACTCAGCTGGGTTGGGTGGCAGTATTGAACTACAAAAACAGGCAGGAAAGTTACGATGGAAAAAAAGTAAAATTATGTAACTGATTACCCTATTAAAAGAAAAAAACTTCCGTATTTGATTATGATACTCTTCAAGATATACAGAAGCTGTGATCTCCATTAAACACAGAGAAACACACAAACCTATACATAAATGGATAAAAAAAGCGGTGAACGTTTAATCGTCATTTTTCCCCCTTTTTATAATTTTCAACATTGTATGAAAGTACGGTATATTACTCAAGATCAACTTAAGACACACGTGTGTATATGAATGACTACATATATATATCAAAGGTTATAAGAAAATGAAAATGAAAATAAAAATGAGAAATGGCCGAAAATCAGCATTGTGTGGCCCCTGACTCCTGTAATGTCACCCTGATACTTGCACAATTTTTGTCCCTGTAACACCATGCAATGTAACGAGGCAAGGAGTGCTATTTTGGTGGCTTGCGGGCTATCCACGCATAGGCTACGCAATGTGAAACCAACAAAGGGCTGCATTGGTACGCATTGACACTAATAATGTCAGTCATTTACAGCTATTACCATCGTCAAAGAAATAAACTACAGCGCCTTTGAACTTGATAAGCACTCACTTCCTTTAGCGGATTTGTTTTGTTTTTCATTAAGGATCGATGGCTCGAATGTATAAGCTATCAATAAATGGAGCAATAAAAGGGGTCTCGGTTTCAGAAATTTAAAAAAGATGTCTATTATGTGTAGGATAAAATACATCATGCAACTCGAATTACCGTGTGATGAAAACGTTGGGTTTATAACTGTCACTCGTATTCACAATACTTGATTCTGTACTTTAAGCCTCCAGTGTAGCTCTGGCTCTAAAATATCAGGTAAAGTAAATTTCTTTGAAAAATAAAGTACCTGCAAGTGGCCTTTGATTTCGAGAGAGACTGGTGAAAATAATCTTATTCTCGAGATACCTCCACTGAGGCTCTTCTCTTCCTCTGGGGGCTAAATAAGGGATTTTGACGAAGTAAAAATCTATTTCTGGGGAGAGACCTGTGGCTTTAATAGCCACCACTGCTTTATGACATCTCTTCTTGGAAAACTCAACAACGAGAAGAGGTCGATTATTTTCTTAATGAAGAATCCGGCTTTAGTTTTCTCTCTTTGTCAAAGATATTGAAGGTCCTCTAACTACACTCCGCTCGCTCAAGCACGTGTATTTGTACCTATTCCCGAATTAATATCTACTCACTCACTCTTCCTCTATTCAGTTTTCCTCCATTTTACATTTTTCCGTACCAATTCAAGCTACAAGCGCGTGAAGACCTAACTTTCCCTGTAAGGCGTTGGGCACAAATTCCCGTACGAATTTTTTAGCCGTACGTGTCAGGGAATTTTTCAGTCGTAGCCATGAACTCCTGCAATGTAATTGGTAGTTAGTACGTTGAGTGTTCAGTACGGGTGAAGTACGTGTGACGCACGGGTGCCGCACGGTTCGCAAGTGTCGTGATATGAAGGATTCTTCTCACTCTCTCTGGCATAACAGCCATGATGAACGACCTAACGACTGAATGATGATCTACTTGTTGCAGCAGAATATATACCCTAAAAAATGTAAATATTGTGCATTAGCACTAACGTCATCCGGTCATTATAATACACACCTACTTTTTGCCGAAATTGCATCGTACAGTGCATGCACAGACCACGTACTTCCTTTAATTCCGTATGATAAACGTGCGTGCCTCGTACTTGTGACGCAATTTACACGTAAGTCACACGTACGGCTTACTTGCGTCAAACGTGCATCCTGTCTGCGACAACAAATTTTCTTGACTGCCGCAGAACATTTTAGTGCAGCGAGTGAAGATTCTGCGGCTGGTATAAGGCGGGCTACGAGGTCAAAGACTGTTGCGTGCCTCTTGCGTCAAACCCACGATTTCACACAAATTTTGCCCGTATAGCTGGTAGTACAGCCAGTTGTGCCCAACGATATATACATAAATATATAAACAGATATATATATATATATATATATATATATATATATATATATATATATATATATATTATATGCATTTATACTTTATATAATACATACATTATATATATATATATATATATATATATATATATATATATATTATATGCATTTATACTTTATATAATACATACATTATATATATATATATATATATATATATATATATATATATATATATATATATATATTATATGCCTTTATACTTTATATAATACATACATTATATATATATATATATATATATATATATATATATATATATATATATATATATTATATGCATTTATACTTTATATAATACATACATTATATATATATATATATATATATATATATATATATATATATATATTATATGCATTTATACTTTATATAATATATATATATATATATATATATATATATATATATATATGCACAAACACACACACATATATATATATATATATATATATAATACACACTCAAATAATCACGGATAAGAAGGCTGATTAACGACTTTGTACAAAATTGAGGATCTGGAGGGATAGTAATTAAGAATACAGAGAGAGAGAGAGAGAGAGAGAGAGAGAGAGAGAGAGAGAGACTACCTACTTGGCAAAGGGATGTACATCAGAATGAGGGTGTAGTTGATGCAGCAGAATATATATCCTGAAAAATCCTGTAAATATCGTGCATTAGTACTAACGTCGCCCGGTCATTGTACTACACACATACTTTTGCCGCAATTGCATCGTACGGTGCTTGCACGGACCATATACTTTCTTTAATTCCGAACGATAAACGTGACCGTAATTTTTCCGATCACATCACCATCTATCTATCGCAAGATACACGAAATACAAATAATTCCAGACAACGCAGTCACTGTCTTGGGTTTACGATCAATGGTCAAGGCGACCATTTTCAGAAGGAAAATTCCATTCAAAAAACCTTGAAACTGAGAGATGAATTTTCATCAGAAAGGGCGAAGAAAATGGCATGTGATATTCGACCCATTTTTAACGATCTCGGATTGTTAAGAAATAAACAAAAGCATACACGCCAACTCTCTACTTTGATGAAAAATTACAATTCAAGTGTTTACAGAGTCTGATTATTTTCAGAAAATCAAAGGATTTAATAAATGCTAGGGGCGCAGATCATTTTATGGCCTGGTAAAATAAGGCCGACTAACATATAATACTGACTTCTCTTTCTTTCCATACTGACAATTCAGGATCAAATGTTTAAAAATCTAAAAAAAATAAACTATATACCAACCAAAAAGAAAAACAAAACAGACATGAAACTACTATATATATACGGTTTCCACGCAAGGGACGAAATCCAATATGTAGTAGGCTTTCCGCTCCGGTGAATGCATATCAGAACGTATTCCATATTCCATTAACATAACCACCACAGAAGCGATGATTAGCTTTCCTTGCATCCCTTCCCTGTGAAATAAGCCTAATGACCTCAACCAATTCCACGACACAAAATAAGCGATACGAAAGATAAAAACAATATCTACCATTATGATGTCAGCCAGAAACTCCTTTTTAATGGAAACTATGACGTGAATCTGCAGTCATATATATATACAGATATATATATATATATATATATATATATATATATATATATATATATATATATATATATATATATATATATATATATATATATACATCACTAAAACAAGCTATAAAACCAAAAAAAAAAAAAAAAAAAAGCAAGATGGAAAATACATTTAACGTTTACAACTTCAAAATGAATGTGGGGAGAAAGTTCCACAACTGAATATGTTGGGGTTTCGGTGATAAAAAAAAAGTCTATCTATCGGAACTTGCCTCCTGGCACTGCAGTCCGCCACTGAATGTAATCTGATACCCACTGCACGTTGTTGAGCAAGGAAAAGCACTCCGAACAGATTTCGGCTATGGAGATTGGTTTATGCATCAGTAATGTCTTTTACACTGACATTTGTTGAATGAAATATTAGCAAATTAATTGTTTCTTTACGTTATTGTTCATAGTACCATTTAAAATAGAAGCCAGCATATACGAATTTACAAGTTTTTTTTTTATGTTATTGTTTCTATGGACTGCATTAAAGTAAAAAGACCCAAGAAAAATTAAAAACTGCCCATCCTTTAACACCCAAGTTTCAGACAGATACTGAAGTTAACAAAATAAAGATTTTGGTTGTATTTATATAGAAGTGTATATATATATATATATATATATATATATATATATATATATATATATATATATATATATATATACACACATTACTAATAAAACACATACAACTAAAATGATATCAGGCCAATATAATTTTCTTCACGAAGGAAATAACAGTCTTGCAAATCCGAAAATTTACATTTATATTACAATATTTGGACAGCTGTTGAATGAAAATATGTGCATACACTGATATATCAATACTGAGCCAGTAGTAGTTTCTTAACACATACATACATACACACAAATGGTGTGAGCGGTGAGAGTGAGCGCGAGCTCTTTTAAATAGGCTGAATTAAATTAAACTTCGGTGTTATTATACAGATACTGAATCCCGAGTAAAAATTAAATTAGAGAGGAAATTGAGATTAACGTAAGGTTATTAAAAGAATTTCTTGGACACTTAGATGGGCGAATGGATTTAGGTTTCCTGGGCAAGAGACTGTGGCCAACACCATATCCACGCAGATTGGCCGAGGTGTTAGAGGGAACAAGGTATATATACCTTGAGAAGGAAGAGGTTGTAGTTTGCCGCTCGAACGAATAACGGAAGAATGTATCAAATAAAAGGTTATTCAGATAATACACTATAGGTCTTTTTATGTAAAGACGTACTGCTGTTTGTGCTTGAATCTACTATCATAAATACCGTAACAAACCAGGTAAATTGTCCTAATGCATACATTCCACCAAAAAGTACGGTAATTAGCCTATTAGGAAAAATTGCCGATTCGTGAAAAAAACATCAAAAGCTGCAATTACGTTGAGAGCTCGCGTCTTTCCTATGGAAATATGTTGTAAATATAACGGGTCATTGCTGGTCCATAAACAAAGATGCAATGCTATAAATCTCTCTAATTACAATTCCAACCTTTGCACTAAGCTGACTACGATACACAACAAATTGGGAGAAAATAAATCTTAGGACACATGGACAGGAGCTAGAAAAGGACCCTTGAAGGTCAACATTACCAGCGGCCGAAGGTGATCAAACTCTTATTGGGAAAATTGTCGATAAATACAGTGTATCAGGCACCAAAACACGACAGAGAGAGAGAGAGAGAGAGAGAGAGAGAGAGAGAGAGAGAGAGAGAGGAGGAGAGAGAGAGAGAGAGAGAGAGGGAGAGAGGGAGAGGGGGAGAGAGAGGGAGAGGGGGAGAGAGAGGGAGAGGAGAGAGAGAGAGAGAGAGAGAGAGAGAGAGAGAGAGAGGGAGAGAGAGAGGGAGAGGGGGAGAGAGAGAGAGAGTTATTTCAATCTCTTGAATTTAGCAGATCCCTTATTCGTATCAGATTATTTGTGGAGTCCTTCAAAACATAATTACACGCTCCATTTCCACCACACTCACTTTTCTGGACCTCATCATAATTTCAAGAAAGCACAAGCATCGTTCTTCAGCGGTTATTCAATAAAGACGAAAATACCTTCTCGCTTCCTCTCATTCATATGCAGGAGGACAACCAACAGCTTTGGCAATCAATCACTCAAGCCTCCTTGTGAATCTACGTCTAGCTGTAGCCGAAATGGCGTGTAATTAAGTTAAATGTCGCTCCAAATACTCACAGAAGGGAAACACAAACAGTTGTCGGATTTATTTCAAAGAATCGTTCGTTAATCTGCACATCTAAATATTTATCTAATTGCTGTTATTTTCGTACTGAAGTATTTTGTTATTACACCTTAATATCTTCTTGCAGTTTAATACCTATCCAAATATATAACTTTATGCTAAATCCTACCGAAGAACAATATAAACTTGAATGACTAGAAAGGAAGCAAAGAAATAATTAGTTCACTGTACGGAAAGTAGCTATGTGGCTGACTAAAAGGATGCTCAGGGGTACAAAATACTTACGAAAAAAAAAAAAAAAAAAAAAAAAAAAAAAACTGAAAGTGGTACTGTACATGGGCAGCTCTTGCAAGAAATAAAAAGTGTCTCATTACGAACACATTGCAAAGTAAAACATTATGAAGGTGGTGAAAGTTAATGATGGTGAAAGAATACCCGCAGACAAAATCTTCTTTGGGGGTCAACTACTGCACTGTAATTGTTCAGGGGTTATTTCCTCTTGGTAAGGGTAGAAGAGACTCTTTAGCTATGGTAAGCAGCTCTTCTAGGAGAAGGACACTCCAAAATCAACCACTGCCCTCTAGTCTTTGGTAGCGACATAGCCTCTGTACTATGGTCTTCCACTGTCTTGGGTTAGAGATCTATTGCTTGAGGGTACACCCAGGCACACTTCTATCTTGTTTCCCTTCCTCTTGTTATTTTGAAGTTTTTATCCTCTTGTTATTTTCGAGTTTTTATAGTTTCTTACTGAAAGATTTATTTTAATGTTATTATTGTTCTTAAACTTATCTTGTAGTTTTTCCTTACATCGTTTCCTCACTGGGCTATTTTCCTTGTTAGATCCCTCGGGCTTATAGCATCCTGCTTTTCTAACTAGGGTTGTAGCTTAGCAAGTAATGATAATGATGACTACACGAAATTGAAAGCTATATTTGTATTTATCGAAAAAAAAGAAAAAAAAACCATTAAAAGATATTTACGGTCGCTAATGAATCACGAGTTGAAGAATAAGGAGTAGGCAATGATCGCCGAGGACTCGGCAGGTAGGCCTATAGGCTCCCACAAACTGCATAACTCTAACCCAAAAGGATAGTGGGTTTAGGGACACTACTATAAGTGCTCCCAAACGAAAGTGGCAGTCGAATGACAGTTCTTCTTAATATTTCGTATTGATCTCAAATAATTTCGTACCTTCACGACCTCTCGGTGAGGATACAAGAAAACAATTTGCCCAGCTTGACATTTGCGGATTAACTGATTTTGCGTGTCGGACTAATCTTGTTCTTCTCCGAGAATGGGTGACCTCTAAATCTTAATCTTTTGATTCTTTCTGAGTTTTTTTTTTCTACCTACAGAGTTTTTCAGCACACTGGAATTTTTTAGTAATCTTTTTAAACACATACACACAAAAACACGCAGATATATCTACTGTATATATATATATATATATATATATATATATATATATATATATATATGTGTGTGTGTGTGTGTATATATATATACATACATACACATACATACATACACACACACGCACACACATTATATATATATATATATATATATATATATATATATATATATATATATATATATATATATATATATATATATATATTACTTATCAGTCACAAAACTGCACGTGACAGATACTAAAG
This sequence comes from Palaemon carinicauda, assembly GCF_036898095.1. Classification (NCBI taxonomy): domain Eukaryota; kingdom Metazoa; phylum Arthropoda; class Malacostraca; order Decapoda; family Palaemonidae; genus Palaemon; species Palaemon carinicauda. The sequence goes on along the minus strand of NC_090727.1, from coordinate 11,538,772 downwards.
TGTAAAATCCACAGGAAACAGGAAAGGAAAAGACCAGGTACCAAGCGCTTTCGTGTATTACGTGCACTTCTTCAGGGTACAAAGTGAAATAGAAAATAAAATCATACAATAAAGAAACCTACCAAAACTGAAATAAAAGCCACAAACTAGCAAAGCATCATCAATATGCTAAAATAACAAACAGTCGTTAAAAATGAATAAACAATTGTAGTTTAAAATAAAATACTAGTAATATAACAATCGTTAAACTAAATGTTTACATTTTACTTCCTTACAATTTCATTAACAAGATGAGTGACTAGTTTAAAAAGACCAGAACTGAGATTTAAAATTTGAGTATTAAAATATTTAATAAAAGCAGATTCCATAATATTTCTTTTAACAAGATTTTTACAAAATAAAATCTCTGAGGAGTTTTCCCAGTCAATACAGTGGTTAAAATCGTTCATGTGGACAAACAAGGCACTAGACATTTGTCCTGTCCCAGGACAAGGCACTAGACATTTGTCCTGTCCTAGGACAAGGCACTAGACAAATATATATATGTATATATATATATGTATATATATACACATATATATGTATATATACAGTATGTATATATATGTATATATGTATATATATATATATGTGTATATATGTATATATATATGTGTATATATGTATATATATATATATATATATATATGTGTATATATGTATATATATATGTGTATATATGTATATATATGTGTATATATATATATATATATATATATATATATATATATATATATATATATATATATATATATATATATATATATATATATATGACCATTTATCACAAGCACATGTCATTTCAATCAATATAAATATCACCCAGGAACGGCATTTAATACCGAATTCTATCTTGGGAATATATATCCACTTTGAATTAATTTTATGGTAACAGCTTATGGCCGGGTGGAGATTCGAACCCCCACCTGTTTCCGGCCCACAGGTGGGATTTCGAATCTCCACCCGGCCAGAAGCTGTTACCATAAAAGGAATTCCATGGGTAGAAAGAAAGTAAGACATATGATTGGTAATCCGTGAAGCGAAAATTTAGACAAAAAATATCAAGACTTTGGAATTGTATTAGGAACGAGAAAGTGGCTCCCAGACGTGAGTTACTGTGGATGGAAAATAGATTGAGAACTGTAAGATGGAGATGGTTTGGACATTTGGTAAGATATGATGAAATGTTGGTCTGAAAAGAATTAAATATCTAACGCCAAAACTAATTACGAAAAGAAAACATGTGAAAAATTTCTTTTCTTCATCATTATAAAAGTCTTTTTTGCGTGTTTGCTATTACGGGACAACGACTATGACAAAACATTTTCTTTATAACCAATATATATCAACAAATATTCATACACCTAATAACATTCCCCATTCAACATAACTCTCCACTATTTTAAAACTCCTTATTATATGCAGAT
>NC_090727.1:11499806-11532306 GCF_036898095.1 Palaemon carinicauda | reverse complement strand
TCATGGATAAACCCTCTCTCTCTCTCTCTCTCTCTCTCTCTCTCTCTCTCTCTCTCTCTCTCTCTCTCTCACACACACACACACACACACACACACACACACACACACACACACACACACTTCCTGTAAATTAAGGCTCTTTTATTCAAATAATTCCTTTCCACACGATCGATGCAGATCTTTAAGTATCTTCCTCCCTTAATCCTTCAAACAGTATAATTATGGACATTTTTTTTCTCAAGAGTGACGCAACCATCTCAAAAAAATGACTAATCCTTTCATTCATCTAATCATGCTAAGTATTTAATTTATTCTTATCTATATCCCACACACACACTCCACTTCTATTACATTTATTCACAAATACCTGCATGAATCAACTATTCAACCGTAATTTATGAGTGTAGGGTATACCACGATCTAAGTATACACTATAGTATAGTTACGAGTCGAGAGTTGCCTACGATTAGAAGCTGTGCCACGTTTCCAATGTAGTTTTCCATGAATAACTGAACTAAAAAACCGAAAATATTACAACCTTAACATCCAAGTTTTAACCCTTTGTAGCCAAAGTATAGTGTCTATTCGTGCACGTGATCTCTCCCAATTCCTCTATATATAGTCCTTGTCTCCTTTAGCATATCAAAATATTATTAGTCAAATCATTTCACGGTGTTCCTCATATATCCGATCTAACAATCAATTCTTCCATTATCATTTCTAGTATCTAATTTTTACGAATACGACTGATATTTGTTTTTACTACACGAGTTTCAATGTTAACATACTGTACTGTACTGGAAAATATTCCAATATATCTTTGACAAAGATACATACATACATACATACGGACTCACAAATATATTCAAACCATAGACTCCTTTAAGGAAGGACTGGAACGTCAGGACCTCGGGGTTTTTAACTTGAGTCTGAGAGACTTCATGCCTGATTTTTTTAAAAATTGACATATGTTATGTATTTTCAAATTTTAAGATCATTTTGCTCCAACAACTTTTCCTGTTTTTATCTCGTTTTCTATGCAAATCCCATTTTCTGTTGAAATCTCACTGACTAATGTGTTTTGTTTCTGTTTTTGTTATAGAAACGGTCCAGCTGGTGATCTCACAATATGCCACGTCACTGTAGCTGCTTTGGTTGTAAAGGGAACTATGATGGGACACCTCATGTAAAAGTCATATCCTTCCCAAAAGATCCTGAGGAGAGGGAGAGATGGATATTGGCAATGCCGAATGAGAAAGAAAGCTTGAGACGCTTGAAGGAGATATATATATTTGTGAGACACATTTCAATTGTGAATGGGTGTCAGTTAAGGGTGGCAAGCGACCCAAACAACCTCCATCAATATTTCCTGGAATACCAAAATCAGCTTTGAAGCAGGTTACCTCAGCCCCACGCCCAACATCATCTAATACATCACAATCAAGAGCTAAAAAGGTGCATGCAGCTGCTGAGGCTGCAGACAAAATCCGAGATTTCGACCAATTTTGCACCAAAATTAGCTCCTATTTTCCTGGTTTTAACGTCATAAAAGACCAGAAAGATCTCTACCTATCAAGAACTGACGCTACTGGACAAACTGTCAAGCAGTTCTTTCATCTACAACAAGTCAACTCACCTTTTGGATTCCTATTCTTGAATAGAGTTGAGAAAGATGGCATTGAGGTGCCTAAACGACTTTTTCCTTTGCAAAAGAACAGCTTGCTCTCAAAATGGTCCCAGATTAGATCCATAACTGAACAGGTAAACACCTATGAGTACACAAGCCAGGAAAGTCTTCAGTACATAATAAGCCAGCTCTGCAAAATGACTGAGGCACACGAGCTTCCTCATTTAACCTTCATTCTGTCACAGCTGCGGCTTGTGTTCAAACCTCCTGATGGTCGTCGATTTCATACCGACACTCTGATATTCGCAATGCAGCTTCACAACATATCACCCAGTGCATACAAAATGATTCGTCGATCTGGCTTAATCATTCTACCATCAACAAAAAAGATAAAAGAGGTGCTTTCTAGTAGTCTGCAGGACTCCAACCTCAAAACGTTATTCGACCAGCTTAAGCCGCAGCAGCGTTTGGTGAATCTAATGTTTAATGAAGTAAAGCTGATCGAGACCTTGCGATTTTCTGGAGGACATGTTCTAGGATATGCTCAAAACGTTGCAGCGGGTAGTGACCATGAAATGCTTGCTTCACATGCTATGGTTGTTGAAGTTGCCTGCCATTTTGGTGGTCCACGCTATATTCTACGCGTTTTACCCTGCAAAAAGCTAGCTGCCGATAAGCTGAGTGAACTTCTTACTGAAGCTGCCTCAGCTGTAGTTGGTGCTGGAGGTACTGTGATTTCTTTGATATGTGACAATTGCAATACCAATCGCAGTGTTTATTCGAAACTTGGAGGACCTGGAAGTTGTCAAGTGCTATCCATTCAAGAGCAATCTATGTTCTTAGTGTACGACTACGTGCACATCTTCAAAAATGTTCGTAACAACTGGATTACTGTTGATGGCCAGACACTCTCATTTCTTGTACATGGCAATGAGTACAAAGATTACTGGAGTGATATTCGGAAGCTTTATGAGATCGACCGAGCTACTCCTATTCGCTTAACCAAGCTGACGCACACCGCTGTTTTCCCCAAACCCCTTCAACGCCAGAGCGTACCCTTAGTATGTCAGGTGTTCAATGACAAGACTGTCGCTGCCTTAAAGACCTTCAAGGATTCATTGGGCATCAGCGAAGGCACCATCATTCTCACCCAGACAATGAGTGAGTGGTTCAAGATGATGAATGTGAAAGACCGTTTCTCAGCTAGACATCTACGTGACGAATCCAGACAGCCTTGGACAGCAGACTGTACATCTTTCACTAAGTTGGAGGACGCCTGCCAAATTATATCGACCTGCACATGGCAAGGAGGTAGTGGTCGTAAGCTGAAGTTAACTAAGCAAACTGCTGAAGCATTCATTGTGTCTACACGTAATAATGTGGCTGCTGCCAAATTGCTTCTGGCAGAGAAAGACTTTGACTACGTTCTTCCTGCTATATTCGCGGATGAAGCCTTGGAAACGTTTTTCGGTCAAGCCAGGCAAAGAAGTGGTGGAAACTTCTACATTGCTGTAGTTGACATTATGACTGCAGCAAAAGTTACAAATTTGCAGACACTTCTAAAGCATGACATTATGCCAGAATCTAGTTCTCGTGTGCTTGATTGCGAAAAGAATTGTATTTCTTCCATAAATCCAGATGAGCGAAGTGAACTCATTGACGAGATCACTCCTCAAGACACTCGGGAGCTCTTGAGGTCTGCTGATAACCTTAAGCATAAAGTTGTATATTTGGCTGGATACCTTGTTCATAAATATTGTAATAGCACTAGTATGGAGGATATCATGGATGATGAAGATGGTAACGAGGTGTCATCTGAGTTCTTAGATCATTTGAATAGAGGTGGACTGAGTGTGCCAACTATTTCAACTGTCTTTTTTGTACATAATGCCTATAATTTGCATGCCATGACTAAAATGCATTGCCGCTTTCATTTTGCTGAATTGTTATCTTTTGTAGATGCACCTTTAGCTACTAATAATGCAGCATGTACGACTTTAGCCAACATTCTATTGAAAGCTCAGGTTCTCAATGTAAGTGACAAAGAAAAGGCTGTGAGATGCCTCAGGAGGCAAGAAAAGCTCTCCATCTAGCGATGTTCATCTAATCAAATGTTAATGTCTTTGAGTTTTGTTGTGGTGAGAAATACCGTTCTTTATTTATTATTTTAGTGTTTCATTGTTTTAGGGCTTGTTTGGAATGTTTGAGTAATACAATATTTGACAATATATATTAAATTTGGACAGAACTACAGACTTGCCTCTTATTATAATCAGCCATCCCTCACCATCTATGAGTTACACACAAAACGAGTAAAAATGACCAAAATTCACTATTTTGACCTTGAAATATGACCTTTTGACCTTGAAGATGATGAAGATGACCCCAGGTGGTGTTGAAAATGTCACTATTGAACTCACCGTCCTCAAAAACCCCCTTTTTACTCAGAGAACGTGTTTCTAGCCCTTCTTAGAAGTAATTTTAGTCCAGGACTCAAGTTAATCCTTCAGACTCAAGTTAAAAACCCCGATCAGGGGACGTTCCAGTCCTTTCTTGAAGGACGATATATGACAATATGTATTAAATTCGGACAGCTCTGCAGACTTGCCTCATATTATAATCAGCTATCTCTCACCATTTATGAGTTACACACAAAAAACGAGCAAAAATGACCAAAATTCACAAATTTGACCTTGATAAATGACCTTTAGACCTTGAAGATGACCCCAGGTGGTGTTGAAAATGTTACTATTGAACTCATCCTCAAAAACCCCCATTTTGGTCCAGAGAACGTGTTTCTAGCCCTTCTAGAAGTCATTTTAGTCCAGACTCTAGTTAATCTTTCAGACTCAAGTTAAAAACCCCGAGCAGGGGACGTTCCAGTCCTTCCTTAAAGGAGTCTATGATTCAAACACATATACACTGTATATAATATATGCGTGTGTGTGTGTTGGTATCATTCAATTTGGATAAGATTACTGCATACAGAGATTCCTAAATCATACAAAACACAATTTGCATTATTAACATGCACTTCAATGAAGATTATCTCTTCGAGATTAATTTCACCGATTTTTTTTTTCTTTTTTTATATAAAATCCAAACCTCCAAAATCATCTTGGGGCATAATATACAACGCAATTATCCTTTCCAAAAGAATAAAATCTCCAGCAAGAAACACCCTGCGTGCAATCCTTTTAGCCGACTTGTGAAATCACTCAATCATAAAGCAATTGGGTATTTTTTATCTCAAGCAGCTTATGATGTCAATACAAGCAACGAACTAAAAGTTTAATGGGGTTCTTAACATCTGGACTATACCTAAAATACTTCATACAATATCCATCAGACTTGGGGGAGAGAGAGAGAGAGAGAGAGAGAGAGAGAGAGAGAGAGAGAGAGAGAGAGAGAGAGAGAGAGAGAGAGAGAGAGAGAATCAAATATTTAAAGTTGGTAAATAACAATTAAAGCAGCGTGTGGGACGCCAAATACATTACGTTGTCTTTAACTGAGGATCGGTTAAACAGAGTCACAGGTTTTCTACCACAACTGAAAAAGAAGTGATTCGACTGAGATTACCTGTAAATAATTTTTATCTATTAGTCATTTAATAAAGGCAAATCATTTCAATGGACGTTCTTACAAAGTAACCGAATAAATAAAAAATCATAACGTTTATGGAACGAACGTTCCAGTGGCGTCTAATTCTTCCATCCATAATATTAATAATAAAATGGCTACAATTAACGGGAATAAATGTAGTCCCGTACTGCTTCCAAAAAAGCTAACAATTCCACAAACAATAGTTCGAAACTTTATGTGATTTCAATCGGGTCTCATTCATGTACATTCTGATACGTGCAATAATGAACGAGTGCACAAAAACTTGACAACGTATTACGAAAATAAAATATCTATGATAATTACTAATACCATGGCACAAGAACTACTACTTTTCCACAATAAAGCCTTTTTTTGCCATCCTCTATATACCACCCATTTAAGAGGTTGGAATGAAGCGTTTCAATTTTGGGCGAATTGAGACCTATAATTTTAGATATTTTGCTCACGGTTATACGTAAACACAATCAGTGTTTGTTACAGTGGTTATTCTTGTTGTATTATGAAATTGGGGCCATGTGACTCAGTGCTCCGGCTGAGGAGGCCATTCATTCGCCAAGTGCACCAGGTAAAAATCTCTATTTGCACTATGAGGTAAAAATTAAAAGATTCAATAGTAAGGAATCGAAAAAAAACTTAAAGGTGGGTGCAGACTGGGACCAAAATGCCTCTTCAAAGACATTGCAAGTTGCCTGCTTCCCTGGTATTAATGCACACTTTTAGCTGTGGCAAATGTGTTCTTATGACGTCAAAAAGGGAAGAAAGGATAGTGAATCTAGTGATAGTAAGGCACTTTTTTTGTAGGCTACAACAGCTGCATACACCACCCAAATTGAAATACTATTTTTGTGAACTGGTAGGAATAATTTAACTCAAGGTTTCCTTAATCGCATTTTAAAACTTAATAAACTTTCTATCATTATCTTACAGTTTTGTCAGTTTACTAACAATCTACTGTACTGAGTAAGTATTCTTCTTTATAAAGATTTTGAAATGGATATATTAGGGGCATTATTATTTTACTTGCTTCTTTGTCTGTCTCTCTATTATACTTTTGCATGCTTATCTGCAAAGTAAACATTGTGCTGATGTTAAATTAAATCTCATCTCTCTCTCTGATACATTTTGATGACCCCTTTAAAATTTTCCGTTAACAAATCGTCACTTAACCCTCCAACATGCCCTTTAAAATGATCTATTTCCATGCATCATTACATTTCCCTTGCAGGAGGAAACATCCCCTCTTAATGTTATGTGACGGGCCGAGAGAGGAGTTGAGAAATCAAAGGCAGATTGGAAACGACTGAGTTATATTGTTGTGGAACACTCTCCTTATATACAAAACCTCAAGGCAACAGGACATGACAAGTTCACAAGACAGACAAAATCACAGAGGAAAAACCAGACTTGAATTTTCATGTTCGTTTTAGTGCGAGGGAAGAGCGAAGATACAACCATAATATATACAAAAGGAATTATGTACAATTGTGTGAAACACGGTTGGTACATGGCTCCCCCCCTAAAAATGACATACTGTACATGTTAAATAGGGCGCCCTGATCTAGAGAGGCGAACTGTAGGCGGGTCATCTGGCAGAAGATAAGCAGGTTTTAGACGATCAATGGAGACCCAGTCTTCTTTGCCCCGAATGTTTAGGAGGAATGCTTTCGGACTGCGTCGGATCACAAGGTAAGGTCCCGTGTAAGGGGGCGTTAACGGTGGCTTGCTGGTGTCGTTGCGCAGGAAGACGTGCGTTACAGAGTGGAAGTCCGTTGGTATGTGATGCTTCGCTGGGGGCTTGTAAGTCTGGCGGCACGGAGTAAATTTTCCCACGACGTAACGTATGCGCTGGAGATCGTCGGAGGAGGTTGTAGAAGGAAAAAAACTCGGCAGGGACGACCAACGGGTCGCCATACACCATTTCGGCTGCCGAGACGTCGAGGGCGTCTTTAGGAGTGGTCCTTAGTCCAAGGAGGACCCAGGGAAGCTGAGTAAACCAGTTGCAATCCTTGCAGCGGGACATCAAAGCTGCTTTGAGGGTGCGATGAAAACGTTCAACCATTCCATTGGCAGCGGGGTTGTAGGCCGTTGTGTGATGTAGGGTGATGCCCAGGAGATTCGCTAATGACGTCCATAATTGAGAGGTGAAAGTGATTCCCCTGTCAGAAGTAATATGCTCAGGGATACCGAATCTTGAAATCCACCCAGAGAGTAAGGCGGATGTACATGAGGCGGACGTTGCAGTTTCCATGGGAATGGCTTCAGGCCAACGAGTGGAGCGGTCGATGACGGTAAACAGGTAACGATGTCCTTGTGATGTGGGTAGGGGGCCTACAACGTCGACGTGAATGTGTGCGAAACGACGCTGAGGTTGAGGAAAGGTGCCCACTCCTGAATCCGTGTGTCGATGTACTTTGGAAGTTTGGCAAGAAGTACAGGCACGGACCCAATCCTTAGCATCCTTAGAAATGCCGTGCCAAATGAACTTTGCCTTCAGCAGCTGTGCAGTAGAACGGCACGAGGGATGTGAAAGGCCGTGGATGAAATCAAACACCTGTCGGCGCATGGGAGCAGGAATCCAAGGTCACGGTCTACCAGTACTGACGTCACAGAGGAGGGTGGTGTTGGAGTTTTCGAGGGGAAAATCCTCCCAACGGAGGGACGTGCAGGATGTCCTACAAGCTTGATATTCTGGATCCTGTCGTTGGGCTTCAGCCAGGGCGTTGTAATCCAATCCCAGTTGAACGGCAGCCAACGTGTTTCTTGACAGGGCATCGGCAACGGGATTCATTTTCCCAGGGACGTATTGGAGGGTGCAATTGTATTCAGCCACGGCGGAGAGATGTCGGCGTTGACGGGCGGACCAGGCGTCAGACTGTCGAGTGAAGGCGTGCACCAGAGGCATGTGGTCTGTGCGAATGACGAAGGGCGTACCTTCTAAGAAATGGCGAAAGTGACGGACAGCCAGGTGCACCGCCAGCAATTCTCGATCGAAGGTAGAATAACCCGATTCTGCCTTGGACAGTTTTCTGCTGAAGAAGGCCAATGGGCGGGGCGAGCCTTTGACTACCTGCTCGAGTACTGCACCAATAGCGACGTCGCTGGCATCGGTGGAGAGAAGGAGAGGGGCGTGTGGGATAGGAAAAGTGAGAGCCGCAGCAGTTGATAGGGCCTTCTTTGCATTGCAGAAGGCCGCTTCTTGAAGGGGACCCCACTTCAAGTCCTTTGGCTTGCCCTTGAGGGAGGCGTAGAGGGGAGCAAGAGTGGCGGCAATGGCTGGCAGAAAGCATTGATAATAGTTGATCATGCCCAAGAATTCCTGCAGAGCTTTGACGGTCGAGGGCGTGGGGAAATTCTGAACGGCTGCTACCTTCTCAGGGAGGGATGGACTCCTTCAGGAGTGATACGGTGCCCTAAGAACGACACTTCGTTGGCGCCAAAGGTACACTTGTCGTACCGGACTACAAGGCCGTTTTGTTGCAGGCGGTCGAGCACGATGCGCAGGTGACGGAGGTGTTCCTCTTTTGAGGAGGAGAACACAAGTATGTCGTCCACATAACATACACAGAAAGGGAGGTCCCCTAAGATGCCATCCATGAGACGTTGAAACGTTGCCCCAGCATTACGAAGGCCAAAACAGGAGTAATTGAAGGTGTATGTGCCAAACGGAGTGGTGATGGCGGTCTTGGGGATGTCTTCTGGGTTCATAGGCACCTGATAATACCCCTTCAGGAGGTCGAGCGTAGAGAAAACCTTTGCTTTGTGCAGGTAGGAGGTTACATCGGCAATGTTTGGGAGGGGATAGTGATCCGGTTCTGTTTGCATGTTCAGGCGCCTGTAATCCCCGCACGGACGGAGGGAGCCGTCTTTCTTCAGAACGATGTGTAAGGGTGACGACCATGGGCTGGAGGCCTTTTGGCAAAGGCCCATTTTCTCCATTTCGGCGAACACTATTTGGCGGCTGCCAATCGTTCCGGTGCCAGACGTCTGAATTTTGCGAAGACTGGGGGTCCCGTCGTCTTGATATGGTGATAAATACCGTGCTTAGCAGGAACCGTGGGCGTTTGGCGAAGTTCTGGACGGAAAACTTCTGGGTACGACGTGAGGAGGTGGGCGTAGGCATCCGTGGGTGCGCTGATGTGGAGAGCGAGGTTAGAGGGGGCGGGTTGAAGAGGTGTCGACAAGTACGAGTCTGCGTTGACCAATCGTCGGTGGGCGACATCGACCAGAAGGTGGAAATGAGAGAGGAAATCCGCACCGAGGATTGGCATTGTGACGTCAGCAACGAGAAACTTCCAATTGAATTTACTGTTTCCGAACGATAATGTGAGGCTCTCGTAACCGTAGGTGGGTATCGCAGATCCGTTGGCAGCTACCAAGCGGACGTCGGCAGATGTAGACAGACTACGTCGTGCCTTGAAGAGTTTCCTTGGCAAAAGAGAACGACAAGCACCCGTGTCTACCAAAAATCGCACGCCCGTTCCTGCATCCTGTAAAAAGAAAAGATTAGAAACATGGGAGGCCACCGCCACAAGCGATGGCCTACTTACACGTTTTTTTGGCCACTGACAATCTTTGGCACATTTCTTTGCGGTTGCCCCGAATCTGAAGTGGTAGTAGCAAAACTGCGGTGGATGGGAGGTAGTAAGTGGCTGTAGAAGTCGTTCGTTGGGGCGCGAGCGATTGGTGGGTGGTGGGCGGCTTTGTCGCCGCTTCGGCACGTCACGGGGTAAGCGAGTATGTCCTACAGCATTCATGTCAGCTTCGGTGTACGTTGAATAGGCATCCTCGTCGTCAGGGGTGGAGGCATTGATGGAGGTCTTGAAGTGGCTGTCCATAAGGGCGTCGGCTTTGGTCATCAAGTCCTTTATGGGTAAACTATCGACATCGGGTATGGCAGCGCGCACAGGTTCAGGTAAACGGCGTATCCAAAGGGCACGGAGTAGGTTTACCTCACGAGGAGAGCCGTCTGCGGCAGGTTGAAGGCGAGCGATACTGGTCATTTCCCTGAGGGCAAGCAAAGCCCTTTGGTCCCCCAACGGTTGTTGCGAGAGCTGAAAAAGCTTTGCTATACGGGCGGCTGGCGACGGCGAGTACTGTTGCAGAAGGTATGATTTGAGGTCGTCATACGCTATTGGGGTGTCTCCTTGTTCACAAAGCCAGTCGGATATTTCTGGGAAGGTGTCCTCGGGTATCGCCGCGAGAACATAATCCGCTTTGGTGGTTGAGCGAGTCACGCCCGATACGAAACTGAACTTCTGCGCGCTGAAACCAAGCAAACGCCTCTCCGCTGGCAAACGATGAAAGTTTGAATGGAGAGGCCGTAGCGCCAACTGCGTAGAGTCCGTCATAGTACCAACGATGAAGGGGCGAGGGGGTGGGGGTGGAAGGCGGTGGAAGCGAGTCGACTTCCGGGGTCACCAGTGTGACGGGCCGAGAGAGGAGTTGTGAAATCAAAGGCAGATTGGAAACGACTGAGTTATATTGTTGTGGAACATTCTCCTTATATACAAAACCTCAAGGCAACAGGACATGACAAGTTCACAAGACAGACAAAATCACAGAGGAAAAACCAGACTTGAATTTTCATGTTCGTTTTAGTGCGAGGGAAGAGCGAAGATACAACCATAATATATACAAAAGGAATTATGTACAATTGTGTGAAACACGGTTGGTACAGTTATTAATTTTTTCTCCGTCTCTTGTCGAAGAATACAAAAGCCTTCATTATCATTATGGAAGTCTCAGTTGGAGCCTGTTGGGTACTCTGTTCTTTCGCGTATTTCAAGAACTGGGAAACTACCATTACTACCGTATTATAATTACCATTAAAATAATAACCGATATCGACGTTTTTGTACAGTTATACAACTCCGGCTATCGTTGTTTTTCATAATCTTATTCATCTAGCTTTATCTCGTATAAATAATTTTCATTAAATATCAAGTAACAATAGAATAAAAGATAGTCTCATCATCATTACGGCACAAAGCTCTCAGGTTTTCTAGACAAGAGCATAATGAAAAAAAAATGTATAAATAATTTGACAAGTCTGTCAAAAGGTGGTGATTGTTTGAAACGCTTCCCTAAAGATACATTGCTCTTCGGCAGTCTCCAATCAGGGAACTCTTGAGTTAAATTCCCTTGATGACAGTAAACAGTAACACTTTGTTTAAATGATGTTTACGTAAACTCAAACAAACAGCATTATTTGCGCGCGTGCTCTCTCTCTCTCTCTCTCTCTCTCTCTCTCTCTCTCTCTCTCTCTCTCTCTCTCTCTCTCTCTCTCGTGCTCAGAAATGCGATTAATCTGCAGATGATTAACATGATGACTTTGCAATCATATAACATATTGTCCTCCCATCTAAGATTACGTATAATGAAGCTAAAGAATCTCATTACGTAATTCTATATTTGAACTCTACTAGTTGCTAGTTTGTTATGAAACTACATCCCTTCCTCTACTTCTCACACCGAGAAAAAATAAGAGATTTTAACATTCTTTTGATGGATTTCTTTAGGGACGACAAACTTTACTCACAAAAAGATATGAAGATGACCCAACTTTTCCAAACTTACTTAAGACTATTATCATATTATTAGCATCAAGGCGCAGTAATCGGCACAAAACCTTAAAGCTATACAAAAAAAAATAGTCATGTCATCAAGTTCAGTGGTATTTGTTAGGGTTAGCGTGAAGAATAAATTATTTATATACTGAATGTTCCTTACCAAATCTGATTTGAATTAAAAACCAGAGTATTTAGTTCAATTTTAAATAGCGGAATATTTTTCACTTCAGTTACAATTAATCTAATGTTGAGATATGAAAATTAAATAAAGCAATTCCGTTACCAATATGACTTCATTCAAAGAAGAAAATAAGACTGTTACTATGTATAAAGTGTACATTATGGAAGGGGTAAAATCATACTAAATTAATGATTCAATTTGAAAGTATTAATATTCAAGAAAAAATTTAAATATTTGTATTTACGTGTCGTTGTTGCATATATATATATATATATATATATATATATATATATATATATATATATATATATATATATATATATATGTGTGTGTGTGTGTGTGTGTGTGTATAAAACACGAAACATTTTTACTGAATATGGATTTGTAACAGAAATACCAGAGGAGTATATGTTGGATTCTCGCAGTAACAAAATATATATTCTGACCTGCACCCTGGCAGTTCATCCCGCCACCGAAGGTAAACTGATATTTATGTTGTTAAGCGAAGGAAGGCGATGCCGGTGTTTGTGTATGCTTTTTTAATGGACTTGCGTTGTGGAAGAAGACATATCCCCAGTGCCAGAGTCAAACTGCTTCCAATTACCTGATTTATTACTATTCTATGTTTTACTCATGCAAATTTACAATACAGCGTAGAAACACATTCATAACAAACACAAGTCCTGTCTTTCACACAAATATATAAATCCGTAACCGCTCCCAGAAATTTCTTTGCTCTGTAGAACTCAACAGGATATGGTCCTCACTTCACTCCGCATTCTCTACAGGTATAAACATAATAAAACATTATGTTGCATTATAGCGCACCGTGCCGGTTGACCGTAGATAATACCAAAGAAAGGGAGAGAAGGAAAGAAATGGAGAGAAAGAAATAAATGTTCCGATTGAATGATTTACACATTTAACCTCTTTTTGAAGCCTTTGACAAACATGTTTACTTGAAACAGACTACCAACACTCATGTCTATGAAGACACCTATCATTGACGTTATCGTTTGCAATGTTTGAACTTCTAGCCACAGCTTTTAACAAAAAATTATGTTTGGTTACATTACCACAGTGCTTCACTTTACTTTAACCTATACGGAAATACAGGAGCTTATAAAACTTCTTAAAGATAAATCGATCAAAGAACAAAATCATTCCAGCTTCCTCTGTATCATGCAAAATACATCAAATATGGAAAAGCATTTGTGACAACTTCCGATATCAAAAACTTCACAGTATTGGTGATTTTTTTTTTCTGTTCAACTAAGAAATCTTCAAATTACAATAAACTTAATTCCCCAAATCTCAGATAAGAAAACTTTAATGATCTATCAAAATAATAAAGAAGTTTTTCAATATAGGAAAATACAAACTCGCAGATTCTGCAACACCTGATTATCAAAAAGATCCTTTGTATGCACCGATCTACCAGCTTGATGTTTCACAGGTGCTTGCAAAGATTTAACAAGTGAATTTTCCGTTGGATCTATGTAACCCCTCATTTCATGCATGCGCATTATGGCATAAATGGTTGATCACTGGAGATTACTAAAGCACCGGAATCTAATAAAAGAGTGATAAATAAAGCAACATTCAATGGCATTTCGCTTTGCTCGTGACCAATATTGAAAGTTTCTCTTTGTTGAAAGACAAGTTTGTAGGCCTTGTCGGTGCTGTCATTCATCGATGATAGAAGAGGCCCATGACAACTGAGGTCCCCCAATTTCCTGTCCAAATTAGATGCCACCGTCAAAGTTGACTGCTGGCATTTCATTGCATTCACGATCCTGGAAAGCAGATTCCAAAAATAAAACATTGTACATATATGCTTATAATTTCAAAAAACTTTACCTTCTATATCAAAGTTAAAATTCAGCGAAAAATTTTCCATTTTTTTTTCTATCTTTGCCGTGTGTAATAAACCTTTTGTTACGTAAACACTCAAAGTTTAACGATAAAGTTGCCCTCGATAATATCAACAGTCAAGATGGAGAGGACTTTCACTATGGAATATTCTACTTAAGTGAAGAATTTTTACCTCCATTTTATTAATAACCTTTGGTATAAAGCACCAAACCTCAAGTTAAAGCATCAATTCCCTCTGTACCTGGCCACCAATATTAGAGATTAAAAAAAAAGCCTCAACATATTTTCAAAAGTGGCAAAACAGTCGAAAGAATGAATAACTCTCACAAGTCCATAACACTGAAAAACGTAAGCAAGAATTGACCATTCATCCATGTTAGTTGACAACACTTCGAAAAATCCGCTCTTTTGTACTCTTTCTGGGCTAACATACATTGATGACCTGAACAGTGTATTCAGTACAAGTTTAAATTCTTTGGTTTTCTATGATTTCTAAATCTGGCTTTTTGCTACCTACTTGCATTAAAATCGAAAAATGTAGTTATCTGGAACAACGTTCAAACATTGTCAAAGTACTTTACATAATTCTGTCGACTGCCTCCTGCTCCTTCATGTTTAATTTTAAAGATTCATTTGCTGTCCAGTTTCCAACCACACTTTTCATGATAAAAAATTCGCTATATTCATCGCTAAAAACTTCAAAATGACTCCAAACCTACTACTGAAGTGTCACAACATAAATTTCCCAACACCAGAAGCGTCACAATATAACTATTAAATCTGAGTAGTCACAATATAGCGGTAAATTCCCTATGTCTGAAGCGTCGCAATATAGCGGTAAATTTCCTATGAGGCGTCGCAATATAGTGATAAGATTGCCTACATCCGAGGCTTCGTAATGTGATAAATTGTCTACATCTGATGTGACACAATATAGTAATAAAGTGCCTACATCTTAGGCATCACAATATAGTGATAAACTGCCTACATCTTAGGCGTTACAATATAGTTATAAACTGTCTACATCTTAGGCGTCACAATATAGTGATAAACTGCCTACATTTTAGGGGTCACAATACTGTATAGTGCTAAACTGCCTACATCTTAGGCGTCACAATATAGTGCTAAACTGCCTACATCTGAGGCGTCACAATATAGTGCTAAACTGCCTACATCTGAGGCGTCACAATATAGTGCTAAACTGCCTACATCTGAGGCGTCACAATATAGTGCTAAACTGCCTACATCTGAGGCGTCACAATATAGTGCTAAACTCCCTACATCTGAGGCGTCACAATATAGGGTAAAATTTTACAGTAGTTCCAACTCCATTTTTGTAGAGTAATTATATATTTTCGTGTGTGTTTTAATGTGTTGTGAATGGTTACGATAGTAATAGTTCGGGGAAATAAGTTGTTTTTCAGTTAGTAGCTTATACCCCCCTACTACATCCAACAAGGTTGGGGACCCTTTGGGAACACGGGGTTTTGGGTGGGGTAAATCACCATGGATACAAAACAGCATATGAATTAATGAATTAGGAGCACCTACAGATCAAACAAACCTAACCTAACCTAGGACAGCTAACCTAACCAGATCAAACCAACCTAACCTAACTTGGGACGCGGAGCCCTGACGGGGGCCAGAGCCCCCCGATAGTGTTTAAATGACCTAACCAGATCAAACCAACCTAACCTAACCTAGGATGCGGAGCCCTGACTGGGGGGCTCCGCTGCCCCGTACCCCCCCCCCCCAATAGTGTGTAAATGACCTAACCAGAACAAACCAACCTAACCTAACCTAGGACGCGGAGCCCTTACCGCATACCCCCCCGGATAGTATTTAAATGACCTAACCAGATCAAACCAACCTAACCTAATCTAGGACACCTAACCTAACCTAGGACACGGAGCCCTGACCGCATACCCCCCCCGGATAGTATTTAAATGACCTAACCAGATCAAACCAACCTAACCTAACCTAGGACACCTAACCTAACCTAGGACACGGAGCCCTGACCGGGGTGCTCTGCGCCCCTGTACCTCCCCGGATAGTGTTTAAATGACCTAACCAGATCAAACCAACCTAACCTAACCTAACCTGGGAAGTATATTATGTTACAATACTAATTGAAATACAATTAAAAATTTACCTTAATTGGATGGACACAAACGTTTTGATGGTTTATATCCAGAACAAGAAGGTTGTGGCTCATCTACAGTGTCGTCGTCGTTGTCATCAGAAAAGGATTCCCTAGGTGGTGATGGTGGGTGAGTGTCACTTAAAGGTGGATACAGTTTAGCAGCTTCAAGTAAAAATTGGTGCAAAACTTAATCCTGGTAATGCTTAATAAATAAATACCTAGCAAGGTATTGTTTCAAATAGTCTTTTTTAATACCAGGCCTTTTAATCCACTCCTTAATATCACGCCACAAGCGTTCAATATTTTGAGTGTGAATATTAGGATTGTTGGGATCAACAAAATTTTCTGAGTGGTTTACTTGAAAATGAGTGTATCCACTCTCACTGATTTTATTATAACCTCGCCACGAATCATTGTAAATAATAGAGCCTGGTTTAATGTAGCGATTAATTAAAGGAATTAAAGTTTCACTTTTCCGATTGTCAGCACCAGGATCAATTAATGCCTCAACAAAGAATTTTTTTTATGTTCTCTCTATACCACCAAACAACCAACACTGGGTAAGAGGGCGACCTTTATGGTATTTACTATGAGTAATTAGTGTTTCATCAATTTCCACTTCAACATCAACACCACCAATGGGCTCCTGATTATTGTACCAAAACTGACTCACCTCACTACAAAATCTTCTCCAATCAACACTGGTCTTTGATGAAATATTTAAATACTTAATAATTGGGCGATGTTTCCAAAATTCACTCAAAAATTGGCAAAGAAAAATCATCAACTTCCATACTGGCAATTTAACTATCTAAAAATGTGCCTTTCCGATCACTTACAGTAAAATTACAATATTTTCTCTTTTTGTGTCTTTTGTCTAAAACATAACCCGTACAGCGCCAAACGTTTTTATCGTTTCTGAATTGACAGGGTTTTCCACAATTTAAACACTGTACTGCTGCAGGTAGCACTCCATGTTCTCTTAAAAATTCAATGCACCGTGTTTCATTTTCATAAAAATCATGAATTAATCGAAAATAATCAAAATTGCAAGACAAACACAGAGACATAGCTTAATTCTATGAGAGACTTCAACCAAATGACAAGCAAATATGGCTGACAGCTGTCAGATTTTCACCAGGTCACGTGACTCCTAGACATACGATGTAACTACCCACAATGCAATTTTAAGAGGGAAAAATTCGCATCAGAACCACAATGCAGTTCCAAACAAAAACAAATTCGCATCACAGCACAAACTGCAAACTGTGTCTGTGATGAAGTAAACAAAACACTTCGAAATTTTTCGAGGATAGGAATTCTATAACCATTCATATCTCGCATATGGTGAATTTCCCCAAAAAGTGTTCAGAGACAAAGTTTAACAATTTCTTATGCAAAATGCATCTATAATACTATAATTATTATAGAAAGAGTTGGAACTATAGTAAAATAATACCCAATATAGTCCTAAACTGCCTACATCTGAGGCGTCACAATATAGTGCTAAACTGCCTACATCTGAGGCGTCACAATATAGTGATAAACTGCCTACATCTTAGGTGTCACAATATAGTGATAAATTGCCTACATCTTAGGCGTCACAATGAAGTAATAGATTAAATAAGTGATGCAAATATATAGTTAAAGTAACGACCAATATAAAATAAAAAGAATGAATTTCTGCATCAAAACGTGATCTCAACCAGAGCATCTGATATTTCCCCATTAAGTTCCCAACTAGCTTTGCTCAATATGTAAAAATACAGAAATACTTTACCGTTTTCATTTTAACAAAACCTCTCACGAAAAATTTCGTGGAAATTATGTAACAGACAATTCTGTCCAAAAGATATTCGTGAAAATAACGTTTTTGTTAATTCAGAAGGTTTGGCATCTAAACAAGGCCTTTAACGACATAGTTTATCCTTATACTGTAGTTACGAATTTTGCCTTGAGTATTCGTCCACTGTAAACCTTTCCAAATACAATTTAGAGTCTGAAAACCAATTATACTTTCTTGTAAATAAATCCAAATCTTGAAGATTTTAAAGTAAATAGCTAGTATCCAATGCCCCTTCAAAACAACCATCCGCAGCTATGCCATCATCTAAAATTACTTTAAATCTTCACTTCCTTAGATCTCCAATATCTAACAGACTTATGAACTTTAATAAAGATGTACCGCCGCTTTCAAAAATATCTAAAGATAATCCATTATGAAAACTTTTTAAAATTTTTTCTTCAACGAGAAAGATATTGGCAACGTTTTAATAGATTTCTATGCGATAAGCAGACTGTAGACTGATTAAATCCTTAAAAATTTTGTAATAAAAAACCAGCATTTGCTTACCATTTCCCTTCTTGGCCACCGTCAAAGGAATTATTTCTTTGTTTCTCTGATACCAGTGTCACCCATTCTCTTTTAATAAATTCTGATTCGTCCCTTTCTGACCTATTGTTACCCAATCCAACAACCACAGTAACTGTTTTGAAATGGAATTTTGTGATCGCCCTTTTAGACGTCAATGACTATCTTACCGGACCCAATCTAATTCTGTTCAATGTATTGTGAATAACAACCAACGGGCGATTAAAAACAAAATAAAATAAACACAAAGTTCCAATTTCCTTGTACCAACTGCAAAGTATACAAAAGAAAAACAGCTATATTTTCACTTATCTTTTCGACGTCTTTCTTGGGACATTCCCGGCTGCAATGTCCCTTCTCGGCCTTCATTGAGCTCTAGACCTCTTCCATCAAAGTTGATATGAATCCACAGACTTTCCCTCGATCTTTAACTAGCTTGATACTTTCGGCGATGCTGCTCTTTGTGTACTAACTCGTTTCTGCAGCAGATTTAGATGTTCCTTATCCTCCAAGTTGATAAAAAATCGCATCTAACGCTAACATTTTTGTATCAGTTTCCTCAAAATAACACGATGCTCATTCAAATGGTTTTCCATCATACTTAATGAGGTGCGGATACTTGTTGAATATTCTGGTAGAAATCGGATAATAGATTGTCCATCACTTCTTGAAACGGTTTCAGCATTCTGATTGCTAGCGTGAAAACACTATTCACATCTGAAACTGTATTTGACCCTGCCTGGCGTCCTGGCTAATAAATTCGACTTGCTCGGGCTAGCGTGCGCTAGAAAGTGACCACTTACTAAATACCTTTTCAAACATAGAATACGTTTCACCCAACACTAAATTCTCATTGGCCACTGCCTACATAACAACTGAACTTAAGTAACAAGACACTTAAGATCTGCTTACATGTCGTTAGGACAATTATTTTTCGCTATACTTCGTAACGCGAAAAAATTCTATAACTGGTAGTTGGTCGACTATGATGGATCACATGTAAGGTGGCAGAAGGGCATGTGGCTAGCAACATCAAGCCAAAGCATGGTGTCTATGAAAGTTATTTGAGAAATTTTTAAAACTATTGAAAAAAAAATCTTGCAATTAAACTGATAGTCTGGGGATGAGCTGATTATATCGATTAAAAGTTTTTATGATAGAACCCAAACTTATGCTACGAATATAAGAATTGATGAGGCAATATTGAAAGGTGTTGATTTGTAAAACTATTTATAAGTAAACAGAAACAAATATGATATGCTGAGAGAAGACATAAGTGAAAGAATAGTAGCAAGAAAGGAGCAGGGTATGCACAAAAGATTGGAAAGACTAGATTCATCTACAGAAGCTATGGCTGAAATGTATAGATGCATTGAGCTAAATCTCTTTTAAGGTATTAGTGCTTTGATTCTAATATAAACCAAAATTGATTAGTGAAATACGTGGACGTGACAAGAGTGTTAGACGTAAGTACAATTCATAATTGTTAGGAAGGTGGAGATATGGACGACATAAAAGTGCTTGGATAGATGGTGTTAAATGGGTCGGAAGGGAGGACCCTAATGTCTAGGGAGATGAATTTTCTTTATAAACGTGGGCATTGGGCTATTATTGAAGCAATTTCCTGTAAGCAGGCTTATTCGGGATTCAACACATAAGCAATGGAAAAGAAAAGGAGAAAGGATTAATAAGGTCGAATCTTTAAAATATTTAGGAACTATGACCTCTAATACATGGTCTTTAGAATTGTTTATTGAAAGATTGAGAAAATCAAATCAGACAATGGCTACGTAAGTAAAATCTGGAAATCAAATCATCTGAAATTACATATAAAAATCAGGCTATATATCAGATTAATGAGATCGGTGTTACTGTATGGGCATGAGTCGTGGTATGACAATGTAACAATATCCAACAAATTTTGTAGATTTGAGAATAAAGCCCTCAGAAGAGTATTGGGAGTTAAATGGCAGGATAGGATTAGACATGAAACTATAAGAGAGATTACTTGAGTGCCATTTGTGGATGAGATCATGGTAAGGAGTAGATGGAAATGGTTTAGGCATGCTCTTCGTACTCCCCAAGAGAGATTACTTCACCAAACTTTTAACTGGACTCCACAAGACACGAGAAGAGTTGGAAGGCCCAGGCTACATGGCTGAGGAATATGAAGAGCAAAGTAGGAGATGATGAATGGAGCAATACTGATTTAAAAGCTCAATATAGAGAAGACGGGCGAAATCTAATCGAGGCCCTTTGTATCAATAGGCATAGAAGAAAATATATATATATACACACACACATATATATATAATTTATATATATATATATATATATATGTATGTATATATATATACACATGTATACACACACACACACACACACACACACACACATATATATATATATATATATATATATAATTCTAAATGTGTGTAGTCCCTCAGTATTTCCTCGTGACCTACAAATTTTGTTTATCTTTATTCATGTTCAATGATTAGTTGAAACACATATATATATATATATATATATATATATATATATATATATATATATATATATTACATTATTTCTTAGCGTGTATCACTTACACAACAAGAATAAAAAACATTTTAAGGTTATAAATTGAGGTTAGCCTCAAACCTTTCATACTGAGAGATGCTAGGATGAGATATCATAATCTTACCATAACTGTATATGCCATGAAGACGCTTGCATTCAAGGTTTCTCATGAACGGCAGTCAAAGGAAAGGCCATGCGCTATAGCACAATCAAGGTCAATAAAATTCTATTGGCCTTGAGCACAATGTCCCAAAGACTCTACATATACGAGGTCTGATCCAGGGCTCCTTCACACAGATTAAGGCAAGAAATGACCAAGTAGAGGGTGCTGATGATTCAGCAAGTAGACCTATTGGTATTCCATATTCCCTCATCACTATAGTCCATTTCTTTTAGCGATGCATATTTGCACCGACTCGCAGCGGTGCCCTTTTAGCTCGGAAAAGTTTCCGGATCGCTGATTGGTTGGACAAGATCATTCTAACCAATCAGCGATCCGGAAACTTTTCCGAGCTAAAAGTGCACCGCCGCGAGTCGGTGCAAATATGCATCGCTAAAAGAAATGGACTATAGTACACAAGGACAGTAAGGATGTGTTTGCCAGTGAAAGTGTATCAAGTTATGAAAGGGACGTGAACACTGGACCTACCGACTTTGAGTAGCCGATGCTTCCAAGGAGCCGTCATGAAGAAAAATCTTCATTTTCTTTTTACATATTCTATTCAATATATTTTGGTACGGAGTTATAGGTAAGTTAACAGTAAATGTAGTCATATCTAACTCGAAAATGATACCGACATGATGATAAACGCAGTGTGGCCTTGAATCTTTTAAATGACACAAGAGAACGTATAATTAATGACATTTAAGATACTAAACTTTCATGCTTGATAACTAGACCACAAGAAGTAACTGTAATTGTCACTTGGAAAAAAACGGGATCAAAACAAACACTAACATCTTTATAGAAGGCGGGATTTTACACCAAGCAGCATCGGAAAACTCCCTATTATTATCATTATTACTTGCCAAGCTACAAACCTAGTTGGAAAAGCAAGATGATATAAGCCCAAGATTTTCAACAGGGAAAGTAGCCCTGTGAGGAAAGGAAATAGGGAAACATTGACTTATGAGCCTGGGTGTACCCTCAAGTACAGTGGAAGACCATGGTACAGAGGCTATGGCACTACCCAAGTCTAGAGAATAGAGGTTTGATTTTGGATAACCCTTTCCCTAGAAGAGCTGCTTGCCATACCGGTAGTTAAAGAGCCTCTTCTGCCCTTACCAAGTGGAAAGTAGCTACTGAACAATTAGTGTAGTAGTTGACCCCTTGGGTGAAGAATTGTTTGATTAGTTTAATGTTGTCAGGTGTATGAGGAAAGAGAATAAGGTGTAAAGAATACACCCGACTATTCGGTCTATGTGTAGGCGACTATTCGGTCTATGTGTAGGCAAATGAAAAATGAGCCGTAACTAAAGAGGGATCTAATATAGTACTTTCTGTCCAGTTAAAGGACACAATAACTCTCTAGCAGAAGTATCTCAACGGGTGGCTAAATGAATGCAAAGAAAGATCTGAAAATGAAAAATAACCAAAATAAACTAAAAAGATAGAGGGGTGGAACTGGATGAAAACCTATTTCAGATATTAACGGATGAAAAAGATAGACGTCAAAACTTCGCTGTCAAGCATCTGCGATTACCCCAAACGGGAAAGAAGAGCGCTCCAGGTTTTAATAAATGTTGATTGCTCACCGAATCTCCATAACGGTCGGAAGAAATGGAGATTAGTTCAGAAAGACGCTGAAATATTTTTTTAATGGATACCGTTTTTTTACTTTACAGGAGTAAAACATTTTTCACAACGAAAATTTTCAGATAAAAAAAAAAAAAAAACCACGAAGCAATAGGAAAAAATCCAAAATCAGAAATGCTTTTTTTTGCACATTAAGAAATGTAATATCCTTTTGTCGTTGTTAATATAACAGATGTTTATACTGTAACGGGTCAATCATTAAGAAATAAAAATAAAACTATCATATATCTTATAAATACTTTTTAATGTAATATCGATAAATAAGTGCGTAAAAACATCTTCATTTGATTTTAGAAGTGTGCAAAAAATCTTCATTTGATTTTAGCACTATGTGCAGAATATTTTACTGAAAAATTTAATTCTATAGATATTTGTGGTGTAACAGTGTCTATTATTTTGTTGAAAAAAAAATAATAATTAAATATGCTATTATAGGTCCATATCCGGTAAAAGAAATATTGTATATATCAAGTTAAGCAAAGTAGCTGTATATATATTTTTTGTTAGTTTTAAAATTGTTTGATACAATTACAGACTATTGTTACACATCTCAATCCTACACCAACTACTACTAATAGCCCTAAAAGTATCGCTGTAAACCTCTGTCAAGGTTGAGCTAACTCTCTTCCCGGGAATAATTGCCTTTCCGCAAAAATTTCCATTCCACTTTTGTTGTTGTTGTTGTTTTTGTTGTAGATTGCCTGGCTCTTACGGCCAAGCATTGGCTCTCGCAAATCTGCAGTCCCTAGAGTTCCACTCTCTCCCAAAATCTAATCTCTTGTTGTCATTTATGAAATAACGTTCAAATTTGGATACCAAAATTTACAAATAAGTTGCGCTGGATTTTGGTACATCATGCCTGTGAAATCCTAAACAAGGCTGAGCCATGCACCCACAACACGGTCCTTCTCCATACACTTTAAATTACCTTCTCTACCAAATTATTATAATTTTATCAGTCGTGGCAAGCCCACTCGCGTTGAAGAAAACACCACAGCCCGTCTAAAAATCATGGGTGCAAAATTCAAAGTAATATATCGTTGTATATTGAAATACAGGAACTTTTGCACTGTTCTCAAAATGCCATTTCACTCATTGGCTTTTTCATACCCAATATTATTAAACAAAGGCTACACTTGAAGATAAGAATGACTGAAGTCTAACAAAATCTAAATCAAAATAAGTTATCTTTATCAATGTTACAAGTGTCAATGTTAACAATAATGGTATCGTCTACTATAATCATTGAAATAAATAGAAGAATTATCTGGATACTCACAAATCAGAGATGGCTGCCATTCCGAGAAAAATGTGAAAGTTAAATATCCTTAATACTTAAAATTTAATTATTAATAGGATAAAGCCACAACGAACGAAAATTTATTAAGACCTGTTCCAGATGAATTCTCTGACAATCCCCAGATCCTCATACACTCCTGCCTTGGACTTAATTAACAATGGATAGAAATAATAGATTTTACCAATGCACATTTTCATATATATATACATATATATATATATATATATATATATATATATATATATATATTGTGTGTATATATAAACACATATATATCTATCTATCTATCTATAGATGTCCGTCCAACAATTTATACACACTGCACCATCCACCTGTATATTTTTTGTATTATCTGTCGTGTTCTTTAGAATTTGAGGCCCTTCCTTTCCAATACCTCTTCCGCAACATTGGTCTTGGTCTTCGGTTGCTCCTCATTCTTTATACCAATCCAAGATACACCAAACTACCGTCGTCCATTATTTCATTATGAACAAACTATATCAAAATACTCTAAACCTTTCAATCAAGATTCAATTTCTCTTGAACATGCTTCACCCTACGGCCTACACTGACCTCTTCATTGCTTCTTATTTCGGTATTTGTCCACCGTTTAATTGTTCATCAGCCACATATACTGTGCAAACAATTCATCTCAACATCCTCAGTTCGTATTTTTTTTTCACATTCACTTTTATAAAAAATAGTTGGCTCAAAAATCCCAGCACACATTGTCTCCTTGAATTAAATATTTAGTTGTTTCAAAATCTTTAATACATATTTTGCTACCTTCATCGCTTCACCTATTCTGTGACACCACTTCTCTAATACATCCAAATAAACTGCTACCACTCCTCCAAATTCTCTATTAGCCTTCAATGAATCATCTTCCTGGTTTCCATCAACTTCTTGTATTACTTGAGCTCACAGTTACACTAAACCTCCTCCTCTTTCAAAACATTTTACTAATTCCAACAGTCTATTCATCGTCTACAATCAGTGAGGGTATCAACCCCTACACTCCCTATTCTCAGTACGATTGATTTACCACACAACGCTGCACCTACTGTACGCCAACTTTTCATCACTTAGAAAAAAAAAAAAAAATACTTTTAACAGTAACTCATCTCCATCCTCAAAACCTTTGGTGATACCTGTATGTCGATTTTACAATAAGCATTTTTTGGTCAAAAAAAGAAAAAAAAAATCCATTTAATTTAAAACTTCATATATAGCTTTTTGATAACGTACAGTAGATTCAAATTTGGCTTAATACCACTAAGCTAAGATGTCATATTATTCAATATTTGGCATGGGATCTATAAATAGTCCCATTCTTGAGGCGGAATAACCATTTTAAATAGGGTACTTGGAAAAGATGAATTATCTGCCCTAGCCTTATTAAATTTGGCAGTAAACAAAAATCATCGATGAAAACCCCGGAATATAAAAACCTAAAAGTTAAACATAGAATGAAACTTCTTTAAAATCACTAAGGATCAAGCACTCAAGGTGTAGTCATTAAAGAGATGGGAAATTGTGAACAGAATTTCCAACATAGGAAAAGCGCCCTACATAGTGTTATGCAGAACAAAAATACCAAAAAGCATATACTTACATATACAGTAAATTAATGTGTTTAAACGGTTACGCAATGTATTTACATAAATGTTACACGATGATAGAGACAAATGGAACCTGGCCATATTTAGAGGGAAAAAAAACCTTACAAAGATATAAACCAATCAGTAAATGCGACTCCCCGTCTCCTCGATATTGATTAATTAAGTAAGATTAATATTTGCAACTCAAAGAACAGTGAACTCAATAAAAAAAAAAAAAAAAAAAAAAAAAAAAAAAAAAAAAAAAAAAAAAAAAAAAAAAAACAACCTTTTCAATCTTTTGTAATGACAGGTTGGATAAATATACTATTGATACGAGCAATCAAAACTACATTATAATTCGTATACCTTAATCTTATACCGGGTTTTATTTATTTAGCTTCAATACAGTTATGAAAACTAGACATGCCCGATGATAGAATACACTTAAGATCATTTCCAATCACATTGATTTTGATGTACGCGATATTCTTCGTCAGTGATATATATATATATATATATATATATATATATATATATATATATATATATATATATATATATATATATATATATGTGTGTGTGTGTGTGCATGCATGCCCCATATGCGTATCCGTTAAATCTAAAAAAAAAACCGAGACAAACAGAAATGTCGGACACCATTACATGTATTTTTTTTAACCAAAAACGAACTTGAAAAAAAAAATAAAAAATCTAAATTTGGGTTTACGTACCAATATATAGTAGCAAATACTATTTAATTTTCAGTTGAAGGCTCATTAAAAAAGAAAAGAAGACATATAAAGGCAGACTATACAAGAAACAATTATCATGCTTTAACTACAACTCATGCTAATACCGGTGTACCGGTTTCAAATTACCCCCTCCAAATCTTACCCCCCGGTAATTTGAAACCGGATTCAAACTACCGGGGGGTAACTTGATACCGGTTTCAAGCTACCCCCGGGGGTAATTTGAAACCGGTTTTATGCTACCCCCCTGGTTTCAAATTACCCCCCTCGTTTTTGCGCAGGATCTCATCATTTATGAATATTAATAAATTGCTTTTGATCAGGGTCAACACAATCATTAGGTAATATGTATATACATGTACTGTTTCACCTATTGGTATCGTTTATTAATATCCAGCCTTTATCCGTCTTATGTTTATATCTTAGCTAATAAATGTCGGATATTCCATTATCAGTCATGGGCGCATATTTTTCCGAGACAGGAAGACGAGGTGAAATTTGATTTTGACAGTTGTTTTTTCCATTATTTGAAATATTTCATAATTATATTGCAAGCAAATATTATATAAGGTATAATCAACATATTGATCGTAAGTATATATATATATATATATATATATATATATATATATATATATATATATATATATATATAATACATGTATATGTATTTGTATGTATGTTGTAAATACTATATCATTCATGATATCAGTAAATAATTAACTTTTAATAAAGCAAGATTGTAAGCAATTATAACAGTTTTAATAAAACGTGGTACAGTACATGCTGTTTGCTTCTACTGTACTTACATTGGTTGTTTGTATACGAAAACACCTGGACTACGGTAAAGTCGTTACACTTTATAGCCCTCTATGGATGACATTGAACACAACTTGTGTTAATCTCACAACTGTTGTTACTGATTTTAGCCTAAGGGCAGGCAGCTGTTTGTTATCATGGGCTAAATCAAATCCTATTTAAACCATCTTCCAGAGTAGTAAGTGATGGATTCGTGTATGGATTTTTTCTCTGTTGTTGATCTCGAAATGGAAAATTATTGAAAAACGGTGTCATAAAATGTTTAAGAATTTTACCTGAAATGTATCATAAAGAAAAAAAAAGACCTCGCCACATGGTCACCTGTACATTTCCATGCGGTTTATATAACACTTCTGCCCCTTTGTCATAACTCCATTCTTTCTTATTACTCATTTCATCAAATGACAAAACAGCAATACCTAGTAATCGAGACTTCATACCATCTTTAATGTCCTCTGGTTTAAAATGAATCGAGCTAACAGTAGCTTACACAACGTTAATTCTGTCTGCACGACGACATGCATGTTGGTAATTTATATTTGAGCTTTTATTTTTTACGTGCATAGCATCCAAATACTACGAAGTTACTATGCATTATCAGTGACAGAATAAATGAATAAACAAAGAGATATATGGACACAAGGAGTTCTATTGTTATATTGCAACTATGGGCATGGTCAAACCATTTTAAGAGCAAACTCGGAGCCCAATAGCGGCATTGCCAGTTCTCTTGGGTCATTTTCAAAGCACACCTGGCTTGACCGCTTTAATCTATGGGCGAGCCAAGAATAGGAGAAAAGGGTCAACTAATAAGTCATTCACCCGGATTTGAACGGTCTAAGAATATAATCCTTTAATTTGATACTCTCCCTAAATTGTTTCCTTCGTTCTTTTTGTTTGCAACCACGTGGTGACAAGTTGAAACTCTTAAATATAACAAATAGCAAAATTGTTATAAAACGATTAACATACTAACAGAAATAATCTTAATTTTGATATCAAATGAATTAATTTCTCAATTCTGATTGATTATTAAAAGACAGGATTCTTTACAAAGGATTTAATTAACTATGTTTAATATGGTATATCTAAGTAGGTGACTGTATTGTTTTAGAATTTATCTAATTAATCGACAAAATTAATTTCTTTACAACAAAGGTTATATTAGCAAACGTGGTTATGGTGACTTCGTCAGATGAAGTTAGTGCTATCACAAAAGATTCAATAAATTAGTTCATTCAGACCATTTTCATGTCTTCCTTTATAATGTTATCAGTATGCTTAATACCCTTGACCCAATTTGCCTTGCAAATCTGAAACAAAGTCGTTTTTTATAAGTTGGCTGCATCTGTGACACGTTTTATTGTTTGGTCAATTCCAAATTTAACAATTTCATTACCATTTTCCCATTTTTTTTTCTTAACATTTAATTTAGTAAATATTTTTTTCCATGTAATGCTAAAACAAGGTTCATTATGATGGTTTTGATTTCAAATATTTTTACGGGTAATATCTATCTTTTTTTACTTAATAATTGTTTTGTATAAAGTTAGATGCTTCATAGTTTGTGTTTAATTTAAAGATAAGGCCAGTTAATTAGAAATTAAAAAAAAAATAAAATCTCGACAATCACGCGCACACTGAAATAAAATAAAGTTTTACCTCGCCGTGATCACTAAACCTTAAATGAAAGTCTGTAACTTCAAATATTGTGAATTAGGGAATTATATGACACTTTAGGTCTTAAATACGAAAATATCAACAATCACACGAACAGAAACAAAATAAAATTTTACCTCGCCTTTATCACAGAACCTTGAATTACAGTCTGTGACTTTTAACGTGTCATATAATTCACTAATACAATATTTTTGGTCTTAAATACGAGATTAAACTACTTTTCCTACTGCTGCGAAGCCAACAATAAATGCATGATACATATTTGCGATGTCACATGAATTATTTATCATTCTGATGAGGGGGTAACTTGAAAACAGAGGGGGTAACTTGAAACCGGTTTCAAACTACCCCCCCCCCGGTAATCTGAAACCGGTTTCAAGTTACCGGGGGGTAATTTGAAACGGGGGGTAACTTGAATCCTTTACACCGGTATAATAATTATTGTTACCTTTGCCAAGGATATGTTTTTACCATTGTTTACTTGTAATTTTGTTAAGAAGATTACGCAAAAGGTAATGGATGGATTTTAACGAAACTGATTTTATATTGATATACAGGAAAGTAACATTTTACCTTCACGATAGCCAGGGATCATACATTAAGTTAACTTTTCATTATTTTCTAATTGTAGGACATATGGATTTCATAGTTTCCATTCATATTCTGCTAAAGGACACGCTCTGCTGAGTTAGGTCACAGTCATACTCAAGATGTTAAACGTCTGGTAGAAATTTGACAGTGGCCACACTTCCAAATAATCTTCATATTTAGCATAAGAGTCCAGGTCTTACATACGGTGGGACAATCATAAAAGAACAGACATGCATATTCTCCTGCTGATGCCAATGAAAATACCAATGTAGAAGATTTATAATGAAATCAAACGTTAATTAAGAATTGAACCTTGTTCACAACATTTGAAATATAAGAGATAGGTAATTATATCCCCTAGGGAAGTCAGCATGCAATGAGGGCAAAATCAACAGCATTCGAAAAGGTCAAATAGAATAGCAATACTATTGTTTATATCGGTTTCAACAATATGGATGAAAAATTATTTACTATCATTGACAATCAAATTAGTGAACCATGTGGCACAAAAGATATAAGTTGGTATCTACAACCAAATATACGATCCCAAAAGCTCAACACACATACATACATAAACACACATTCGCACACACACACAGACACAAACACCGAAATTTCACACGAAGCCACTTTCACTTTTCGAGACAATGCCCTATTTCCCAGGGGGAAATATAAATACAATAACCACCTAAGAAATGAGACAATCTGCAAGTGAAATTAGCCTCAGGGGAATAATGCAAAGGCAGTATAACCCTTTTGGTTTTATCGCTATTTTCTTCCGAACAAAACTATCAGACTCCCTTGAGAATAATTCCAACGTCTGTGAACTCGTGGGATTTAATAGGAGGGAATGTGCAAATTAGCACTCGATTATCAGGCGAACAAAGACATTTCAGAATCGCGAGGTGCACCATTAAAAATAAATGAAAAACATGAGAAAGTTAATATTACAGAGGGAGTTATGCTGAGTTCTATATATTATGACGGCAAATCTTATCATCTACTGCTATTGATGAGAGAGAGAGAGAGAGAGAGAGAGAGAGAGAGAGAGAGAGAGAGAGAACATAATAAGCAGCTTTCAACTCGTCTATTAAAAATAAAATATTTTGGGGTTCAAATGAAACCATAATGTCACCAATATTCCTCTTCTATTTTTATCATAAATGATGCTTGTTTATTACCGCTTACATTGTACACACACACACATACATACACACACACACACACATATATATATATATATATATATATATATATATGTACATATATATATATATATATATATGTATATATATATATATATATATATATATATATATATATATATATATATATATACACAGCAGTCGCCTTTTTATTAAATATATTAAATGATGTTATGTAATTTTTTCAGTATAATGTAATTATACAGTGAATGGATTCGTAAATTAGATAAGAATAAATAAGAAAAACGATGTTGTTTTACGATTATATTCAAATACAAAGTTTAACCAGTTCGTTATGATTCGAGACAAACATATGTATATACAATCTTTCAGTCAGGCAGATAACTCTATTCGTCAATATTGATACATTCATTATTCATTCAGTTCAAAGCAATCATTCATTCCCCATTTTTATACTCTTCCTGACATTAGGATTATAATAAGAAATAATAATTAATGATTTCATCATTAGAGGAAAAGAAAGGAATACTGCTTCTAATTAAGGATGTTGCAACACAATATCTGTCTGATGCATTGCACTGATTCAAAGATAACAATTACAGGAACTGTCAGCAAAAGTAAAGGGATTCTTCCCATAATTTAGTAACATTATCTCGCACCGAAAGTTGAACAATTGTTTGGATATGCACTGAATAAACTTCGCCATTATTAATATTTTCAAAGATTAGCAGAAATCGATTACAAAATTAAATTTGACGGGGTAATTAAAATATAGTTTTGGTATCTATAGTTTATAACATCACAATAAAGTTAACAGGCGTGTTGTGTCATTATCGTCATCATCACATTTATCATCATTATCAGGTCAAGTTTTATAGAAATCTTTGTTCCGAGATATTTTCTACCAAAGATAACGGTCAAATATTACCTATTTTTCATAAGTAAAAGAAATCAATTCGTGTGACTTTTTATCATTATCAAACGACCCCTCAAAGAGAATCAACAGTTAAGTTCACCCTAACTTTCTAGTTTACGAAAATCCCAGATACTGTACAAGAAATTTTTATTTCCCTTTTCTCTTTATTTGGTAACATACGTCCATTAACTGTAATTACCTTGTTAGAGACATATGATGATATCCCTTTTGAAAATACAATTACTCAAGCTATTAAACTTTTTTTTTTTTTTAATCTACCAGATCTTTGGCTGCAAACTACAACGCACATCAATAAAACTAGCGAATGAGTGTTATTTGTAGTCAATTTTAGACAGTGATCGCCTCTGATATCAACCCAAGAGCTAATAGATCTATGGGGCTTAGTGAGTGAAAAACAAAATTATTAAATAAACAATGGCATTTTACCAAATAATACCTAATCATGCATTTTGGTTTCAATTTGTTATTTGCATATCAGTTTTTTTTTTTTCGCGTACGTACCCTACACGTATTAACAGATAGACGCACAGTGCGTAGTGGCATGCCACTACTCATATAAGTTTCCTGGACCAGGGTTCGACTCCCGGCCGGTCAGAAGCTATTGTCTTTGTGTGATTTCGCCTGGAACTCTGATCCCGAGGTCGTTAAAAGAATCCAAACATTAATGTATAAAAAATATATGGCTTATTTGATATATATATTATATATATATATATATATATATATATATATATATATATATATATATATATATATATATATATATATGTCCAAGTAATTGTAAAAGTATGTTTAATTTGGAAGTAAATGTTCAATGATATATAAACGGAACAGTCCATATGTGTTGGTAATACGACTGTGTTACTTGATCTGATCCATGAAATTTAGA
>NC_090727.1:11444806-11494806 GCF_036898095.1 Palaemon carinicauda | reverse complement strand
TAAATATGAAAGAGCATTTGGGCGAATATTAATTTATCAGATAGCAACCTCAGTGCTTTTTATGGAAGGTTTTGCTTGGATGCCACTCGTTGCCCATAGTAATAGGTTAGCTACCCCTGTCTTTCTTTCTACTAGACACCTCTCACGGCTTCCCTTCAGCCCTCTTCAGACATTGCTGGGTGCCTCAGGAAAAATATTTACATTCTTGTGATTAATTGCCATCTGCAAGCAACTGATCAATGGAATTTTGCTAGAATATCAATATATATTCAAAACGTATCTAATTGCGGGTTTCAAGTGTTAGTGTGTGCGTGTGTCGAAAACGAATTCCTTAATAGACAAAAAATAGTCTTAATGATATGCTCATGGTTTATTTAGCTTAGGGATTTTCGTATAATTTCACTGTTTGCTATAGAGTTTGATGAAAAAATAAAAGATAGAGAGCTTTCTTGCAAAACGAGTGAATAGAATCATCTACAGGAAAATTGCACTCAATAAAGTTTTAAATAGCAGGACAAGATTATATATGAAACTATAAGAGAGATTATTCAAGTGCCATATGTGGATGAGATCATGGTGAGGGGCAGATGGTGATGATTACTTCACAAAACTTTCGACTGGGCTCCACAAGGCATTAGAAGAGTTGGAAGACCCAGGCCTACATGGTTGAGGACTATGAAACGTGACGTGGGAGATGATGAATGGAGAGGTATTGAATTAAAAGATCAAGATAGAGATAACTGGCGAAATCTAACTGAGGCCCTTTGCCTCAATAGGCGTCGGAGGTGATGATGAAAAATTTCCAAAAAAGTGAGGTTCCTATGAATAAACATTAAACCAAATTGTATTGATATTCGGTGGCACGACTGAGTTTGAACAGCGGTCACATTTAGACTCTGCTCGAATTTTCAGCCTTAATGCGATTACCAGAACCCGTCAACGATAATCCCATGTTTTGTTTCCCGTGGAAGGCTAATCGAATCAGCAGTCATGAAGTAACTGGAACTGGATGAGGTAGAGACAGAAAGATGACTCATATGGAAAGAGAAAAAGGTTTTTGATCTCCTGAAACTCATTTCAACCATCACAATTTCGTTTTCGAGAAGAGGAAGGGAAATGGAAATCTATTGTCGGCTGAAGGACTCATTAAGGCAATCAGGGGCTGAAAGGGGAAGAAAGAAGTCGAGAACACGAGAAAACGTTCACCTGACCCACGCGCTTTGTTTTCCTTAGGGAAAGGACAGGAAATGAAATTGTATTTTGTAGAATAAAGGCAACATTAAAGCAAGGGGAGCGAGAGAACCCAAAAATAGAATGGTATTGTTGGCGATTTAAGCATCCAATTTTGTTCTTATGGTAAGAGATGAAAGGGAAATTAAAATGTTCTTTACGTTGAAGGATTCACAGAAATTCTTAGCATTTTACGAATGAAAGACACAAAAAATCACATTTGTGGACACATGAGTGTATATATGATTAAAGAAACCCTCATATGAATAGAGCGCTGCGTGATAAATATTCCATTGTGTACGTATGTTTATGTACGCACATGGAAAAGAAGAGAGAGAGAGAGAGAGAGAGAGAGAGAGAGAGAGAGAGAGAGAGAGAGAGTTGCATCGCGTATCCATGACAGAAGTTGAACCGTGACAAGGTTAATCTAAATATCATTATATTTTACTACGAAAACTTTCGTAATAATAAAAATAATGTTTGCGAATTACCAGAGCTAATAGAAATAAACCCACATGGAGAGTAATAACAATTATTCTAGCCCAGAAGACAGTCACAAATAATTGGGAGTCTAAAAAACTGACTAAATAAATAAAAAAAAAAAATAAATAAAAAAATAAAAGGATGAAATTTTAAAATACTTTTAAATACACTTTCATTGTTTGTTTTAATAGAGAATGTGAACAATAAAATTTTATTCTAAATGTACGTAATCGCAAGAAAACAAAGCAATTTGTTGAAAATATCAGATATACAATGTATCATAACTAATACCATTGAATATCTCCTCTTTGTTCCGGTTCACATAATTTTCATATAACCTTCCCTATCGCGAGAAGCACCTCTACCGACTCCTTTATAGAATGTGCAATGAGAGAGAGAGAGAGAGAGAGAGAGAGAGAGAGAGAGAGAGAGAGATTAAATGTAACATAAATGATTGTCTCGACCCTTTTTTTCGCCAAACATGTTTTCTCACAACTTCTACAAAAAGTTTCATATTAGGAAACTTTTAAAAGGATTTGTAATGATTCAGTTAACAAAAAGTTATGAGTAGGATAGCTAATAACATTGAAGAACAGGGAAAAATAAGGGGTAACTTTCTTGAAAAGAGATAAATAGAATTGCTAATAAACAAAACGATAAAGAAGTTAGAAACCTGGAAATGCTAAATACATCTTCATATGAAACTTAATTTGGGAGATAAGTGTTAATGAAGAGACAGAGCTATGAATACATAAGGATATTTCTCCATATGGAGAAAAATACGAAAATTAAAAATATCTTTTTTTCTACCCTAGAACAATTGCTGTGGATGAGTAATTGTTAATGTCGTTTCCAGCTACAAGACTGGTGCACTAAAGATATCGCTTAAAGATCATTAATCTTAATGTTATAAGTTGTGTGTATATATATATATATATATATTATATATATATATATATTATATATATATATATATATATATATATATATATATATATATATATATATATAAAATATATATATATATATATATATATATGTGTGTGTGTGTGTGTGTGTGTTTGTGTGTGTGTGTTTATATTCAATCCGATATATGAAAAGGTTTTTATGTAATTTTCTAATGATAATTTTAGAAGAGAATATTAGCAGTTTCAAGAATAATCATGAGGTACTTTTCAAAATTAAAAAAAGCGAGAACATTCTTACGCAATTTACTTTAATTGGCGATCTCAAAACGAGAATCAGTTGCAACGGGAACTATCTGAATTCATTGTTTTAATTGACTGCTTTGCAAGCGTTATCCTGAAAACAGACATAAAAATTACTCCCAAGAAGGACATAGGATAACCAATTACAAAAGTCAAAGAAAAAATCGTAAAAATTTAAGAAATTCCAATCTCATAAAAAAAAAAAACGCAGATTATGCAGGACTAAGAAAAAATCCTAGTTTGAGATCAATGGTTGCAATTACAGTTCTATATTACATGTAATTCTCCATCATATTACGTTTTAGGCCTTTCGAATATTACAGCATTAGAACGTGATAATCCTTGAAACCATAGTAACCCTATTATCCGTATTGCTGCTGTTGTTTATTAACAAGAGAATTATAAATAATCTTTCAGATTTCCGTGTCACAGAATGGATGATGGATGTCAGTGGTAAACGAAATAATATATTTGCAACCTGCTGAAATACAATAACTTCATGGTACGAAGTAGAATATAAGTAACGATAAAATACAAATCAGAATAACGGAAGGATGACCTACATATATTTGTACATAAATATGAGAGAGAGAGAGAGAGAGAGAGAGAGAGAGAGAGAGAGAGAGAGAGAGAGAGAGAGAGAGAGAGAGAGAGAGAGAGAGAATGGGGAAAACTATAAATATTCAATTATTCAATATTTGGCCTATCCCTTTAAAGCCAAGCTAATTGTTATGTTGGGAATGAAGGCTAATTGATCAATGACAATTGTTATGTGAATGTAAACACATGACTGCATGTGCAAGTGATATAATTGTAGTGCTAACCGTAAACGTATATTGGATACTTTAATATCCCACAAATAAACAGAATTTAATAAAGCAAATAGGTAACAGTATTTTTTCTAAGAGTAATTGAAGTTCAGGTACAGACATATAAAACCTAATTGCCCTGTTTATCTTCATCTATTTATTTGATACATCAAAAATCAGTTTTAAATAGGACAAACACTAAATCTAGATATTTTATTGTTAAACTTTGTCGATTTTTGTATATTTCTCAGAGTAGAAATTTTTTTCACGAGGCTAAATTTTAAAATAACTTGAGATATATTTTAATCATGTGACTTCTGCGGCAACAATCCGTCAATAAAAAGGGAATTGAAACTCGAGAGAAAACTCTGGAGTAGCGATATCGAAAAGGCCATCCAGTCAAAATTAAAACGCTGGCATAATCTATTGACATCCAGAAGCTATAACTCTTCCAGTCTCATGACGCTCGTGAATGCCAAGCGAACTCGAATCCTGGAACGGAAAAGATAATCAGCAAGACTTCACACTTCCCTTTTGGGTTCCCACAATGTGACTCAAGTCTGGATTTTTAAAAATTTTTTCCTCCTAAATTTGACATCTCTCTCTCTCTCTCTCTCTCTCTCTCTCTCTCTCTCTCTCTCTCTCTCTCTCTCTCTCTCTCTCTCTCTCTCTAATTGACCATAAATATTATTATTACTTATTGAATTAATAATCTATTCAGCCGTAAATGGCGTTTCTACTATTGCCTTTTTAAAGGATTTACCAGCAATGTCACGAGAAAACATGAGGAAATCAACTCGAACTCATAATAAAGTTGTGAAATCATTATTCATTATGATTAAAGATTATAAAAAACTTGCTAACAATTAATGAAAAAAAAAATACAAAACAACAAACTTTTTCCTGTGAACGTCTAAGAGAATATGAATGATATATAAAGACCCGTTAGTCCTAGAGGAACTAAAAAGGTTTCGCTTATGGTCTGACAAATAGCTAAATCATCAATATCACTAATAGGGCTCTGTTCGGAGGTTCATCAACTTCCACGACTTAATGCCATTTTTCAGACAAACCTTAAGATGCACGACGAATCCTTTAGATTTGGTATTGAACTAACGAAGGGTTCTTTAATTGTGACGACATACCTTATGATACTATTATTATTATTATTATTATTATCATTATTATTTGCTAAGCTACAACCCTAGTTGGCAAGGCATGATGGTATAAGCTCAGGGGCTCCAACAGAGATAATAGCCCAGTGAGGAAAGGAAACAGGGAAAAATGAAATATTTTAAGAACAGTAACAGAGAGAGAGAGAGAGAGAGAGAGAGAGAGAGAGAGAGAGAGAGAGAGAGAGAGAGAGAGGCTAATGCAAAGGACTTGACTATGCAGGTTCTGTTTGTAGATGTATAGCTAGCTTATGAGAAGTTGAATTTAGCATCCATTCAATAGTTGACCTTTCATTCCAAATACATTCAAACATATACATTGTTACTCCCCTTAGCTGGTCTACATAAAATAAACAAGAGCACTAGAAGAGTATTTGTTTTAACAATAATGGTGGCATTTAAGTCAATCATCAGAAATGACATAAAACAGTCGGAAAAAAAAATCATTCAGGAAAACTCTAGTAAACTCTAGTAACCTCGAAGATTTATAAACTGAAATCTGGTAACTGGAAATACCAGCTTAGTTTTGCGACCCTCCTAATTTATAACGAGAAATATTAGCCCGAGTTACAACAGCATAGTCAACAACACCAATAATAACGATAACGACTATGCTAATTATGAGAGAGAGAGAGAGAGAGAGAGAGAGAGAGAGAGAGAGAGAGAGAGAGAGAGAGAGAGAGAGAGAGAGAGCTTTTCAGTGTTTAGTTAGTAAATCTAAAACAATTGATGCTTAAATGTTTTACATTTAAAAATCTGAACGATGGAAAAATGCAGAAAATGTAAAATTAATTTCTCAGAATAAACAGTAGAACAATTCTTATTATTTCGAGAATTATTACAATGGACCAAATCCGCTGTAAATTGTTGACTTCCAATTTATGAAAACTGGTAAAAAACTTATTTAACAACAAATTTTGTTCATGACATCAATTTCATTAAAAGTTTGTCTTTTTCAAAAATGTGAAAGGTATTTTTTCTCAGAATAACAATGATAACCTTTCTACATTTATGTCATCTTCATTTCCCATTCTACCATTAGTGTATCTGTACAATTGAAGTTTGCCTCTTTTTAACTATACAGTGAGCCCTCGTTTATCGCAATACATAGGTTCCAGACCCGACCCCGATAGGTGAAAATCCGCGAAGTAGTGACACCATATTTACGTATTTATTTAACATGTAAATTCAGACTTTTAAAACCTTCCCTTGTACGTAGTACTGTTAAAAAACTACCCTTTAATGTACAGAACACTTAATGCATGTACTACAGTACCCTAAACTAAAACAGGCATAAATATTAAAGGCGATTTTATATCATGCGTTTCCTAAACACGCCAAAAAGCACGATAAAAAATGGCAACCAATGTTTTGTTTACGTTTATCTCTGATCATAATGAAGAAACAAACGCATTTACACATCTGTGTATAGGTTAGTTTTTGCATCGATTATATTGATTATTCAGTACAGTATGTTGATTTTGTTATTACCAATGTTTTACTTAATTTTTCTTAGGACTTCCAAATGAAATGTTTTTCTTTATGACGCCGCCTGAAACGGCGGCATCATAAAATACGCTCCATCTTCGATCGTAATAAACAAACGA
This sequence comes from Palaemon carinicauda, assembly GCF_036898095.1. Taxonomy (NCBI): domain Eukaryota; kingdom Metazoa; phylum Arthropoda; class Malacostraca; order Decapoda; family Palaemonidae; genus Palaemon; species Palaemon carinicauda. The sequence goes on along the minus strand of NC_090727.1, from coordinate 11,488,297 downwards.
AGGCATTTAACGCACATGATGAAAGTGATAAATAATGATATTACAGTAAAAGCTTTTAGAAAATATGTTATTACAAATATTATTTACCGTATCTATATAAAATCATACAGTACATAGGTAGGTAGCAAAGCAGGAAAACAATTTACGAGAGAGAGAGAGAGAGAGAGAGAGAGAGAGAGAGAGAGAGAGAGAGAGAGAGAGAGAGAGAGAGAGAGAGAGAGAGAGTTGTTTTACGTATGTAAATGTAAATTTTAAACAAAAAAATATGATAGGTTATAACATGTATATTCAGACTTTTAAAACCTTCCCTTTAACTTAATGCATACTAAACTAAAACAGGCACAAATATTAAAATGTTAGAATATTAAAGTAAAACATGTATAAAAAAATAAAGATTGTTACTGTACTCACCACGAAAGAAGTTGAAGAAAAACTTGAATGATGATGGCGATGAATTTGCTGCACAGTAGAAGTGATGATGATGAAGCTGATGATGTCTTGTACTGTGCAGCCAATGATAGTATTTTACGTCTCTTCAGACGGAGGTGTCTTTTCCTGGGACACCTCTTCAACTTCTTCCTGGGACACTTCTTCAATTTCTTCCGAAGGCGTAGTAGCAGGAGGAACTGGCTCTTTTTTGCGAGGCTGGAAGAACATTGTGATCGGAAGTTGCTGCCGCTGCTTCTTTTTTCGATCCAAGAGCATCCTGTAGGGAGTCATGATGTCATCGATCTTGTTGCAGAATTGCATAGACCGAACCATATCCTCGTCTCACTCTTGCGACATTTCTTTTACCTCCTTCACATGATTGCAGAACTTGGCAAGCCGTTCTAATGTTAAGCCCGTTTCTTCGACATTTTCTTGGGTCTCTTCCTGCGTTTCACTGTCTTCTTCACTGGCCGATTTCGTCAGGTCTTCTAGGTCTGCGTCAGTTAGCGGCTGGGAATGGCAGTCCAACAACTCGTTGACGTCTTCAGTCGTCATGTCGTCAAACCCGTCACCTCCAATTATCGCAGCCAACTGCACAGATTTGCGTATTGCAGAGTGTTGAATCTCAGACGGTGTAAATCCCTCGTCATCGTAAACAATCTGGGGCCACAACTTCTTCCAACTCGCATTAACAGTAGCAGGTTTCATTTCTTGCAGTGCCTTCTGGATGTTCTGCAGGCACGTGGCTATTGTGTACTTCCGCCAGTACGCCTTCAAATTGAAATTTTCATCTTCATCTTCTTGGGCAGCATCCACACACGCAACGAGGTCCGCCAAGGTATTCTTCGTGTAGAGGGCCTTGAACGCCCTGATAACCCCCTGGTCCATCGGTTGAATTAATGACGTGGTGTTGGGTGGCAGGAACTCAACCTGAATACCCTCATCCCGACAGATCAGTTGCGTGTCCACCAGCGTTATCCATAAGGAGAAGGATCTTGAATGGCAAGCCCTTCTCTACGAGATATTTGCTGACTTGCGGGATAAAACACTGGTGGAACCAGTTGGAGGTCAGCATCTTCGTAATCCATGCTTTTTTATTATGCATCCAGTACACGGGAAGGAGATTCTTATTTTTATTTTTCAAAGCGCGGGGATTTTTCGACTTGTAAATAAGCCCCGGCTTTAGCAAAAATCCAGCAGCATTGCCACACATCACGAGGGCAACACGATCTTTGAATGCTTTAAAGCCAGAGGCTTTGGCTTCTTCTTTGAACAGGAAAGTTCGCGACGGCATTCTCTCCCAAAAAAAGCCGCTCTCATCCATATTAAACACTTGTTCCGGCTTGTATCCACCTTCAGCGATAATGTTCTTGAACGTCTCGTTCGCGTAAGTTTCAGCAGCGGCAGTGTCAGCGGAAGCAGCCTCGCCATGCAGGGAAACGCTTTTCAGGCCGAAGCGTTTCTGAAACTTCGCGAACCATCCTTTGCTCCTGGAATAACGTTGTTTCTGAGGCTGGGAATCAGTGGATATCCCTGGTTGAGGTTCATCTACATCATCTTCTTCTTCAGCATGGTCGCCATCGTCGTCTTGAGGTTCCTTTGCCGCAAAATTCTCATACAAGCCCAAAGCCTTGGTTCGGATGGTGTTCGTATCCAAGGCTATGTTCTTCTTCCGGCAGTCGGCAATCCAGACTGCTAAAGCACCTTCTAGGCGTACGATCGTTTTATTACGAGTGGTAACGACTCGCTTCGCTGATCTGCTAAAGGTGATGGTAGCCGTCTTTCTAATGTTCGCCTCGTCCTTCTTGATGTAGCAAACGGTGGTTTCGTTCACTCCAAAATGGCGGGCTGCGGCCGCGTAACTTCTGCCTTCTTTTAACATATCGAGAAGCGTCACCTTCTCAGCAATCGTCATCATCTTTCGGTGGCGTTTAGGCTCAATACCAGCCTTAGCAGAAGCAGAACGCTTGGGAGCCATTGTACAGTAGGGGTTAAACAGAAAGTTCAACAAAAAGTTCAACTTAAAACAGTCACGCACAGCACAGATTAAAGTTCACAATAACATAGCAGCATCTACACGGCGAAAGAGCGGCGAACGAAGTGGCCGCAAAAAGATGCTGGAGGTTGGAGAAGCGGTCAAAACACCAATCACAGGCTAGATTTCAAAACTTGGGTTCTGATTCGTCATCTATCAGCCCTTGAACCAATCACAATCCGTCTTACATGCTACGTAGTAGTTACCAATTCAAATACAAGGTACTACGTATACAGCTTTACGTACGCTATTTTACGCTTGTTTTGTTGTAGGATATGTACGCTTATTTGAGATGTGATTTTTGCAACAAAGAATATTATTGGATGCAGTACTAAGTACGTATACATACAAAAGATTCGTGGAAAAGATGCACATCCATTACATTTGTAGTAGTAGCCATCAGCAGCCTTACACCATTCAAATACGGTATGACTGCATCTGATTTGCGTTTCATGTTCGATTTAATTTTACTACGTACTGTATACTGAATTATCGTATGATCACATTCTCTTTTCGTGTTTTATTTTTTTCTGTACTGAATTATATGTCATATGTAATGCAATGAACCATCAGTAAGAGCAGATATTACTAATTACAGTATTAATGGAATTAACGAAATACGTATTTGGGGTCTTCATATATTGCGGTATTTTCGAAATTTCCGGAAAATCCGCGATATGTGTATATATATATGCGTTATGAAAAAAATCCGCAAAATGGTGAATCCGCGATGGTCGAACCGCGAAGTAGTGAGGGCTCACTGTACTTCAATTGTTGAAAACAAATTTTAAATGTACATGCATAACTTGGAATCACAAATACATTTCGTTTCGATTCTTTTTCTTTCCAATTTATTATGCGTTGAGGCTAGTAGAGCAATTACCCAAGGCCAATAAAATTTACAGGTCAACCCACGCGCAGCTTTCGGTCGGATAGCCGTTATTAACATGACGTCACGAGGTACAACTGAGACACGTGTCCTCGTCCTCTCTCTCTCTCTCTCTCTCTCTCTCTCTCTCTCTCTCTCTCTCTCTCTCTCTCTCTCTTTCTTTCTCTCCTCTGTCTCTCTCTGACTGCTTATTCATAATCTCATTTAATTATACTGTTATTATTGTTATTATTATTATTATTATTATTATTATTATTATCATTATTATTAATATACTTTTGATATTAATAATATAATTATAATGATAATAACAACAGCCACCAACAACAATAATAATAGTAACAATATCAGGAGTATTACAATAATAATAATAATAATAATAATAATAATAATAATAATAATATTGCTATGATTATTATTATTCTTTTACTCTTGATACTATTATTACTATTATTATAATCATACTCCTTATATTATTATTATATTGTTTTTATTATTATGGTTATAATTATTATTATTATCATTATTAATTATTACCGTTATCATATATGATGGAGGCGATTTATATTTATACAATGGTGACCTCTCAATAATCATATTTGGAAATTTAAGAAAAAAAATATGCTAAGGTGCAAAATTGATCAGACGACAAAAATTTGTGAGCTAATTTATTTCATAATATTGCCGTGAGACAGATTGAGTCGGAGAGAGATGGATGTCTGACCTTCTGGGCCGCTCATTACAGACTGACCATAGGTTCAGCCTAGGACCTATTTTGAACCTATTGACACCAGGGATGCGCATACGACAAAAATTTCAAGCGGCCGTGGGTTGACCTGTTATTCTATTGGCCTTGCAATTACCTATCCTCCCTGATTCTCCCACACCTTTATCGATAACTTTTCACATAACATTCTTCCAAAAAAATAGTTTTAATATCAGCAATTTTGAATAAGAAATAAGTTTTGGAAATGAAATAAGGGATACTTAGCGAGTTATTTCTGTTTTATCATAAACATATTTATTTTGTAATGTCGATGACCATAAGATAGCAAAGTAAAATAAAAGTCGGCGGATATAAAACGCACAATTATACTGGATTTGCAGTTCCTAAATATCATTACCAGAAAACTACCTCATAATAGATTAATGTAATGCTTAAAAATTGATTGAGCAAAATTGTGTTTTCCTTCAACCACAGTTAACATCATGGAAATGTATTAAGCGGTATCAGACTGACGTCGGAGAGAAAATAAAACTTTTAAATGAAGCTTATGACAAAATGTGCATTGTGATATTTTTACTATTATACAAATTTGCCTTGCTTAATACTTTAAGGTGAAGGAATTTACATAGGGAAAGATTAATGAAGATCTCTCTCTCTCTCTCTCTCTCTCTCTCTCTCTCTCTCTCTCTCTCTCTCTCTCTCTCTATAAAAGAAATTATAAATGGACTCAATGACGTATAAGAGGAGAAAAATTACTTCTAATCACGGTAAGGAAAGTTAGATAAAAATTAAACCAATTACAGAGGGAGAGAGAGAGAGAGAGAGAGAGAGAGAGAGAGAGAGAGAGAGAGAGAGAGAGAGAGAGAGAGAGAGAGAGAGAGTCTTTTCTTTGCTTCGTCTGAATGAGGAAGAAATGGAAACACAAAAAGTATCCTTTTCAACTCGTTCCATTAAATTCACTGAATACACTTCATACGTAATATTTAGATAAATGTGAGTTCCACAAATATGCAACCATAAAATAAAGAAAACATAAATAACCTCCCTGAACATTTTTGACGAATTTCACGCACGGTGAACCCTTGCAGCCAGCTCCTATTCTATGATAAAGGAAATTGTAGACTAACTTTCCATGTCTAACTGATCCTCTCTCACTTCTGAATGTGAAGGATCTTGCAAACTTTACCTTTTTCTATTTCCTCACTTAATTTAATAATAAAAGTTTGAGGTCCTCAGGCGTCTGGCTTTTTTGTTTGTTTGTAAGCCATCGTCAATATTTTATGCAGGAATTTGAGGAAACATCTCAAGAAATATTTTAACCCCTTTTTACCTTTCTATTCAGAATATAGAGAGAACATTCGTCAGCTCTCATAACCTTTTAAGATAAGATTGATTACACATGTATCATACTTACATTTACACACACACAAACATATATATATATATATATATATATATATATATATATATATATATAAATATATATACACACAAACATATATATATATATATATATATATATATATATATATATATATATATAACTTAGTACAAAAGCTAATACAGAGGTAACTTAAATGGTATTCTGAATGTAGGGTGTTGATAAAATGTTGAATGCAATCAAATTTTGCATGCTACAAGTCAGCATGTGTTAAGAGTATGTAGGCATGAGAGACTATTTTGTAGTCTAAGTGAATCTGAGGCAAGGGTGAGATACAACCCTATGGCTGTTTATCATCTTTATGGCGGGGTGATTTGAGAGGTCAGAGAAAAGACAGCGAATGTGGGAACTAAGTTGTCAGATAACTAAATCAGTTGTGATTGAAATAGTTGATGCTTGGAAATTATAATATGTTAATTGGAGACAGTGGAGAGAAATTGCAGATGGTGGTGAGGTAATTTATGTTTGCAAGAGGAGAAAGGTAAGAGTACATCTTGAACATCAGAAAGGTCATGAGAGTAAATGGATAAAAACAAAATGAATGAATAAATATTAGTATTGATGAATGGCAGCATTCAATTTGTCTAAAAATCTTGGAGTAAACATAACAGATAATGGCAAGATGAGAGGAGAGGGGAGTTAAAAAATAGCTTATACAGAAGGAAGACTATAGCTCAAAAGTTTGTTAACCTAACGCCAAAACCAGTCAAATTATTACCCACTAGATTTTGGTTTTAGTTTCCCCAACCGTTATTTATTACTGTACATTCTACTGGTTCATGTGCCTTTTCACACCTCTGCTACTTCCATCCCAAATATTAACAACAATACCACTACAATCTGACCATTCATAAGTCTAATGCCTTCTGACTGACTTTAATCAATCAGGAGAGCAGGCAAACTTTAGGAGTGGATAGTCAACAACTGACCATATCCATGTAATTAACCAACTAATTGAAAGTTAGGTGTATGGACATCTAAAAAATTCATACATCATGGTCAAAATTTATACGATAATTTTTGTTCCGTTAGGAGAATGTATTTTGCATATCAATTTTCGTTACAAGTATCACGATACTCAAATGTGAATGTTGTAGAAAAATATTATGAATTTGATTAACACAAAAGTAGTATATACATCAGTAATTTGGAGATCAAGATCAAAATATATAGCAATGAAAGATAGATTATTGATGGTACAACTTGTGGAAGAAAACTGACACAAAGTTTCCATACGAACAAATTCAATTATTCCCCTGACGTTGGAACTTTGCCAAGCCCGACGAGGTCCTCATCTCACCTCAGAGGTTGCAGGTTCATAATATATATAAATATATATAAATATCAAAAATTTTAAATAATTTTTATTTTTCCTAACATACTTACCGAGAACTACTTTCTTTGGAGTCACTTGTGATCCCTCTATCTCGACCAAGGTTTTTCCCGCCGTTACCCCCATTACTCCGCTCTACATAGGCTTACCCCCGCCGTCAAGGAATGCGCCCTGAGGGCAGGATTAGGGCAGGTCACTGCTTCTCTGGGTCAGCGTCCTCATTAAGTTCCTTGGTCGTGAGCAGTACACAGCTCACTCTCGTCTCTCTCGATCCTTTGGCGCGTTTGTGTTCCAAGTGTTTCCAGCGTGGGGACTTGTGTTTTTGCGTAGTGCGTTATTCGCAAGTGTTACAGTGCGTTCTCCCTGTGTATATCCCCAGTGTACGTATAGCTCACTAGTGTTGTGCCATTCGTGTGCGAACGATGGAGCATGTGCGCCGTTGCCCTGGGCCTATAGCCGGAAAGTCATGTGGGGCTTTCCTCTCAAAGCCAGAGGTAGACCCTCACTCCCTTTGTTCCACGTGTAGGGGGAAAGTTTGCTCCTCCGCGGACACGTGTCCGGAGTGCGTAAGTTGGGATGATATCCAGTGGGTACGCTACGGTACCAAAAAGAAGAAATCTTCTAAGCGTTCCCCCAAGAAGATTAGTGTCGTTTCTTCGTTACCGTCGGCCAGTGATCGGTCCGACGAAGCCTCGGCTTCTTCGTCTCCTTCGCAGAGGAGAGGGCAAGAAGCCTCTAGAGTTGTAGAAAGTCAAGGCGTTCTTCCCAGGGAATCCAGTGCGAGGGAAGAACCAAGGGCGGGCCCCTCTAGGGCTAACGAAGGGCCCGGTAGTGCTTCGGGTGAGTCAGGCCTTGTGGTCACGCCTGGAGACTATCGAGCGGCTCTTGAAGAAGGAGGGGTACTCCGCCACCACAGCTAAGAGAATGTCCCTATACCTGACATAATATATATAAATATAAATAAATATATATATATATATATATATATATATATATATATATATATATATATATATTATTTTGATCACGTAAATATTAATTTTGTTCTTATAATACGAAAGTTTTAAAACAATAACCGCAAGAATCTATGGGTGGGAGGAAATACTGAAAGAAAGACTACACATCGATCTAGTTTCTCCATTAAATATAAAGAATAATTTAGTATATTTTGCGCACAGTGTTCACTGTCATGTAAATACCTTATCAATACTTTATTGCTGCGTCCTGAATGGAATTCCAATTCCTAATGTACTGCTCAGAATATAATCGGAGCTATTCGTGAGCGGAATTTTTTTTTTCAAGTTTTCATTTGTTTTTATTCAAGTTGGAACAATCAATTCCGCGGGACTGTAATGCCACAGGCGTTTGGTATTATTGCAGATGCAGATTTAAAAGGAATACAAAAATAAAAAGTCTACGACCATAAAAGCATTTTATATCAGCAACATAGTGATAGGCTCAAGTCAATAGCATTAAATTTACAAATATTCCTATGGAAAAAATAGCTTTCCTTTCTTTTGTCCTAATTTTTATGGCAGAGAAAATTAGAATTATTAGAGAATAAAGAAATATGAGCATTCAAGTGAAGCACATGATGGTTTTTATGCCTCTGGTGTAAAGATTGGTTATTGATTGATTATCTTACTGACTGACGAGTAGAGTATGCAATTCCTCTCGCATTTATTTTTCTAAGTGTTTTAGTTAAAATTATGGTGATATACTCAACGTTCTTAACCAAATATGTAACTTCTTCACGTAGAGTGTATTACAAATGTGTAATGAAGAATTTACTTCGTAATCCCTTTTAGAATCACTCCATTTAGAATTCTGCGTTATGTCAGACAACATTCGTCGTGCTGGAGAATGAAGGATCATTGAAAGTTCATTGTCAGTTAGCATGTATTTGCCTATATCATATAAGCTAAGTGTGCGAGGTGCCAGTTAGGTGATAACCGAGAGGCGAGGTGAATGAAACTAAACTTTATTAAACAGACATCCAGCTTAAATACCAGGACTTTCAAGCAAAAACGCCACACAAGTTAAAATAAAATTAAACATGAGCTATCAAGTTTATACCAGTTGGTCTATTAACAGTGCAGGGAAGAAAGAGCGATACGATAAAACGCAAAACCGTTACAATGTACGAGCGTGTATGGGACACGTGAGGTACTTGAGTAAAAATATCTCTTTTAAGTGTTACAACACGAAAACAATAAACAATTGTGGACTAATGTTAGGCTTAAATTTTCACAATATTTAAATATACTATACTAATGAAACAAATTTGAACCCTTAAAATTGGCAGGTTTCATGACACCACAATATGAATCCAGTGTCAATAGTTCGATAGCATGTAACATAACTTACATCACATGTCAGTCAACTATACGTCAACCCAGATCTAAGGATTTTTAGTAGACTAACCAAAGGTAAAATAGAGCGAATTAAGAGAACTTTATTACGAATTACACAAAAAAAAGAAACAGAAATAAAATTTATACACGAAAGATAAAAAAAAAATTGAATCTCTACTTTACTTTCACTGGAAAAAATCTGATAAACTCTGGATGGTCATCAACTTGACTAATTGAACACGGATATTTTTACAGCTTACGCACACAAAAATATGAAAGTCTTTTCCATGAGATTTTAAATGTTTCACCATTAGCTCAAGCGTATTCCCATACAATTTTGAAAGTTATTTGACTGGAATGGAAGGGTAAACACTTCATGTAAACACCTATTTTCTTACTCTTGGACTTAACTCCTTGATGCCGTCCCACAGAGAAAACAGACTGTCACTCACAAATTTCGAGCTTGAGACAGTAATACTTAATTCTATCCAGATGGACTCCATTATGAAATCTGTTACGAATTCTTTGCGAATTCTTCAAATATTGTATAAGGACAGGATTTGTATTGAACCTGTCCTAAGGGACATTAAACGTTTTGTTTTCGATTCTGACATTATATTAACAAACGAATGCAGTATGTTTTTCTATAATTAATTTGATCTTGCCAATGTTCAATTGATCGCTTGTAATATAAGCCAAAATTTCTTTGCCGATTTGCAATAATACTTCATAAGAAATATGAATGCATGCACCTATGTACGGATCTCACAATGCTTCATTTTCAAAAGTACACTTAATGAAATTCCTTTTTTTTTTTTTTTTTTTACTATAAGAAGGTTACCGTGACTTTTTCTTGCAAAAGCAAATAGGGTTGAATCATGGTACAAATGGAAGTCTATTTCACGTATAACTGTTTAAGAGTTTTTTTTTTCTGCAATACAAATTTAAAAACATTTTATCGTAATGCTATTGGAATTCAATTTGGGAACAGTTTACATGCGAAAGGAAAAGCTAATTTTTTGGTTCGTAGGGAAATAGTCATACTTTTTTACAATGTTTATTTTTCTAACCCTGCTTACGTATTGTTGGTAGGTGGATTTAGATAGCCATGGTTTGTTTTGCGTTTTATTACGTTTGATATTCACTAATTTTGTAAATATCGACGTATATGTACATTTATCAGTGGCAGAAAATATCATCGCTATTCGCAGCATAAATGCAAATAACATCCAAAGATAAATTACGTAAGAATGATGATTAAAGAGAACTTTAAAAATCAAAGGGCATTTACTACTACTGATGCCACTACTACCAGTAATACTAATACTACTAATGGAAACAAAATACAACGAAAGTAATACCGATGTACCTGGGGTTAACTGAAAGTGTGTGATGAAACTATAATGAGAGAGAGAGAGAGAGAGAGAGAGAGAGAGAGAGAGAGAGAGAGAGAGAGAGAGAGAGAGAGATATTAAAATCTTTAATAGCAACTTCATTTTTTCCTCTACTGTCCCTATCGCAATGTAAATTGCGAACATGAACATTTTAACGAGCAAGTTATAAAATAATCATTTGAAATGAGTGCTGCTCTAAATGCAACGCATTTCATTTAGGAAGAATAACTTATCTTTTCTTAACTGATAAAACATTATTACAATAATGATACTAAATTCAATTGCTGGCATGATATCAGATACCATTAACAATTCTAAGAAAAAAATTAAATACACACTGAAAAGGATCGTTATAAAATCTGGCCAATTGTTGTTATAGATATTGATTATATTCGGTTAACCATTTGAAATAATAATAAAGCCTTTTTTTCACCACTGTGTCACTTTTGAAATGAACAACTGTTTACGACTGCAAATCAATTGATTAATATCTTACGCAATGAACTAAACAATCCGGATATTTTTGTAACAATCTAGATCCATTTTAAAATGATCCTTCTCGTAAACGAAGGATAACCTGTAGCAGCACACCACTATGACACACAATGAATGCTTGTGTATAATTAAAACGTTGATACTTTGGATAACATATATATGCAAAAAATATTAAAATTCTTAAGGCGTTATAACACTGAATTAACCCATGTATAAACTAAAAAATACTTCGATAGAATATACATTAGCTGTCAGGAAAGAGGATACTTTTAAACTCTGCCCATTATTTTACCAGTATTAATCAACATTAGCATGGTACTAAACTTCAAACAGAAATGTACTTCATGATTGATGTAGTATAAGAACGTAATAGTAACAGAAGCATTGGAAGCATTAAAAGGCACGATAAGAGACAAAGCAGCAGGAGAAGATGGCCTAACATTTGATTTAATAATAGATGAAGAGGATTTCATAGTAGTAAAACTCGCTGAACACTACACCAAATGTCTGCAAGAATGCGCTATACTTACAACTTGGAAAAAATTTATAATTATATAAATTAACAAAAAAACGAAACAAAAGACCTGAAAAATTTACGCCCAATAAGTTTACGTAATACATATACACACACACACACACATATATATATATATATATATATATATATATATATATATATATATATATATATATATATATATATATGTGTGTGTGTGTGTGTGTGTGTGTGTGTACTATTTACAAAGATCATATTAATCCGAATAGAAAAACAGCTAGACTTTAATCAACCAAGTGAGCACGCAGGTTTTAGAAGAGGCAATTCAACAACTGACCCTATTCATATAATTAACCTGCTAATAGAAAAATCAATAGAGTATACAGACCACTATGTATGGTATTTATAGACTATGAGAAAGGTTTGTATTCTGTAAAGACTTCAGCAGTTAAGAAACCCCTTCAAAAACACGGAATAAAAGAATTTCATGTTAGAATACTTGAAGAAAATTCCGAAAAGAAAATGTAGGAATTAATATTAATGGGAATACCTTAATAACTTAAGATTTGCAGATGACATAATTGTGTTTAGTGAATCATAGCAGGAATTACAAAAGATGGGAGAAGATTTGAATAGAGAAAGCAGAAATGTAGGACTGAAAATAAATGAGTATTAGTAAGATAATCTTCAATGAAAATGCAGACAAAAATAAGAGTTATGGATGAACCACTAGACAGATTGTTAATGAATGTACATACTTAGGACAGTGTTTCCCCATAACACGAGGCTGAAATTAAAAGGATATGCATGGGATGGAATGCAGTTGGTAAACAAAATGAGATTATGAAGAGTAAAATGCCACTTTCTCTAAAAAGAAGTTTTTATTGAGATGGTCCTAGCAGTATCAACTTGTGTATCAGAAACTGGGAGCCTTACTAAAGCCTTAGAATATAAGCTAGTTACAACTGAAAGAGCTATTGAAAGAATAATGATGGGAATAACAATAAGAGACAGAAAAAGAGCCACATGGATACGAGAGCAAACTAAAGTAGAGGATATTCTAACAACATGTAAGAAAAAGAAATGGACATGGGCATGATATATAATGAGAATGACAGACAATAGATGAACTTTACGATTATCAGAATGGGTCCCTACAGATTATAAAAGAAGCAGGGGAAGGAAGAAAAGACGATGGATTGACGAACTATGAAAGTTTGCGGGGTGGACTGGCACAGAAAGACCATAAAAAGACGCAAGTGGAAGGACATGTCTGAGGCCTTTGTTCTGCAGTCGACAAATAACGGCTGATAATTTAAATATATAAATATATATATACACACATATATATATATATATATATATATATATATATATATATATATATGTATGTATGTATGTATGTATGTATGTATGTGTGAGTGTGTTTGTGTGAGTAGAAAATATTCTTTACACGATGGACAAGTAATGAGAGAGAGAGAGAGAGAGAGAGAGAGAGAGAGAGAGAGAGAGAGATGAAAAAAATCACTATCACTTTAACCATCCAGTCCTTCTCGAGCCTTTGCAATAGTGTTATATGGAGGAAAGTCATACGAAACAAGATTTTAACATAATGTATAACGTGAAACCTATTGGGACCAAGTTTCATCTTTACACTGCCAAAATTTTTATAATAAATGTCAACTCTTGAATTCATTTATCTTTTACCGTTAAGGTTGGAAAAACGTTTCGTCAAAACATTTCGAGCAGTATTAACTAACCCCTTATTTTGTCTTATCATTGGATGTATTTCGCATGTCAATCGGATGACATGAAAAGAAAAGGGGCGTTTGAAGGGAATCACTTCTTACCTTGTTGCCCCAAGGTTCAAGGCATTTGGTTCTACGTGGCCGAAAGCCTTGTTTGCTACTACTTTTGCTCGCATTTGCAGATCCCCGAGTTCTGAAATTGGCATCGGGTTTTATACTTTATTGCATTCAAACCCCTGCTGTAACTGGCCGTGCTATATAATACGATTCTGGATTTCAAAAACACTTGTTCTTCACTTACCTTCCACTCTTTGCCTGATATTTGCCAAAAGGAACTCTTACTGTTCTTGTATATATTCCTCTTGAGAGTGTTGTTCTGGCCACCTCATTAAGTTCTAGATATATAAAAAAAATGTATATCAATACTAAACCATGTCGGAAATGGCATAACAACAAGCAATTAAAAGCATATTAAATCATTTCGTGAAATGTACTCTAGTAAAGATTTTAGAATATGCTAACCTCTTTTCCTCTTCTGCAATAGCACCGAGAGTTTCATACGAGAGACAGAATAAAGTTAGACGACCTGATATTTACAGATTCTATAATACTGGCGTTACATTTAATTGGTTAGATTAAGCACAAAAGACGGAAATAAAAAAAAGTCCGTCATGTCCTTCGTTATATTTCCGAAACAGAGATAAACACCGTTCGTAACGTAATTAATAAAAAAAGAAACTCTTTCCACATTTATAATTCTACCCAAGTCCATTTACACAGAGATTCCCTAGGTAAGACTATTATAAATCCAATCACAAAGCCTTATTTAATTACATTCCAACTTCGGGGTACAGTGTATCAGGGAAGACTTGGAAGCAGGACTTGAAAAAAATAATTTCATGATGAAAAAACCGAAACCATAAGAACATATATTGCATGTCATAAGCAGACATCAGGATTCTGTCACCAACCCGATAATCTTAAAGCTGTGTCAAAAAAAAAAAAAAAAAAACATTCTGTTGTATCTGTCAGCAGTTTGTCCCCAAACTGCAATATTTAAATTTTGGCAATAATGATTAAAGGTTGCATATTTTCTTTGAGGGCTGAGATTGCCCGATATGCATCTCACTTTAGTAAGAACAATTTACGTATATATAAATATGTATTAACATAAACACCCAAACAGACATACATACATACACATACACACACACACACATATATATATATATATATATATATATATATATATATGTATATATATATATAATATATATATATATATATATATATATATATATATATATATATATATATATATACCGTATATATTATATAATCTTATTCATATTTATATTTGTTAAGTCACATGAATGTACCATGAATATTCTTTTATGGACTAATCGTTTGACAGCGTAATATAAGTCTCCGAAACTCCAATAATCGCATGAAATTAAACGAAGAGCTGGATTTTCTATATAGTGGAAGGGGCACGGAGGCTCTACCGCTATTTCCAGAAGGTCCTGGAACCGTTCCTTCTCGGGGCTCCACGGAGATACCAGCGTCATTCTCCACAAGGCACTAGAAGAGTTGGAATTCCCAAGTCTACATGGCTGAGGACCGTGAAGCGTGAAGTAGGAAAAGATGAACGAAGAAGTGTTGAATTAAAAGCTCAAGATAGAGACGACTGGCGAAATCTAACCGAGGCCCTTTGCGTCAATAGGCGTAGGAGATATATATATATATATATATATATATATATATATATATATATATATATATATATATATATATATATATATATATATATATATATATAAGCAAATGTGTGCATAATACATATATATCGATATGGATTCTATTTTTATATGGTAAAGAAACTTGTATGCATGCATATACATATACATGAATGAAATTTGGGAATAGTCAATTACCAACTAAAGCGCTGGTACTCATCATCAAGATAATCGGTTCCAAAAATAAAAGACAATTAAACTACATACTCTGAAAAGCATGGTCATACGCCATGTAATAATATGAGTCATGCGGATACTATACTCCCACTTTAAGGGAAACGTTCACTATATATTCTTTTTAATTTCCTACAAAAAGTATTCGCAGCAGAACACACTTGTGCGCTTTGTTAGTTTTCGCCAAAATAAACATTTAACCTCAGTGGCACAAACAGGAACTACCAATAGAAGAGAAAGAGTAATTTAGCTTAGTCGTGGACGACCTTTTAAAGAGTGTTGGTCAGTACAGCAATGACCCGATGTGTACCGCTTTCATGTCTAGATATTTGGGAAAATATTTTGAGCTTGACCAACCATTTCTGGCTGTGTGCTACAAAGGCCGTCAAGGAATAATACTTTGCTATTCCAATTTGTTAAGAATACGAAATTTTGTTCATTCGAATGTTGTGACACCTTGAAAATTGGAAGGATATCACATCTTCTATCGTTCTCCTTCAAATTTCAGCAAGCAATTATCATAACAGATCATAATGCTCATAGCTGACAAATTTCTATGATATAGATTAACTAATGGAAGTATATATACTACTTCAGGTGCTGCTGAAATCACTATGGTAGTTTAGAAAAAAAAAAAAGATTGCCGTGGTATTTCTATAGCAAGTGAAACCCAATTATAATAACCAGTTAATTATCTTTATGGTTTTTCAAAACCTAATGAAATAATTATGACAGTCCTGATTTTTTGTAAATCTAGCTACTAACAGTTTTAAATCAAAAAGGAAATTGATGATTTGACTCTTTATCCAGAGGAAATTCCTTACGGTAAAAACAATATGGTAGCCTAATATCCAAGAGCGACCCAAATTCATTTGGGAAATAAAAAGCCTTTCATTTTAGACTTAGTCACTCAATGGTGTTACTTTTTCACTTATGATTTAATCAAAGCCTATATGGTTTAATGATGAGACGTCACTTTGAGAGTAGCAAGACCCATCTTCTCGAGATTTTCCTGCAGGTTGCGCTGATATAACTTTAAAGGAATAGCACTTATCTTTGATTGTCACTTATTTCTACACCAGAGTTACTGCATTACGAAAGAAAATCTATTAAGAGGATAAGCACAGTTCTTTCTCTAGAATTACAAAATCAAATAAATTTTTGTTGTTGAAATCGTGCTTTGCTTTTTTAGCATCTCCAGGGTATCCTTCCTACTTCATACAGAGCCAACAAACGTAGCACCCACGAAAACACACCAGTTCACCCATGGTTCCTATGGACCTATGATAGGTATCGATAATACAATATTACTTTAAGATAGATGGTTTCCTTCGATATACGAAAGTAGCGGTGTAATCATGTGCTACGTAGGGGGGACGATTTACATAAAGTATGCATCAGAATCTGAACGTAGTAACGATGAAGAACACCAGTAAATTCTTGAGTATCAAGGATTTTTAATCATTACTATGCCAGAGGTTTGTTTACATCTCTTGATTGGAATGAGTAAGATTCTGGCTAATCTTACATAGATGCAATGGTGATAGTGACGATAAGAATGAGAAGAATAATGACGACAGTATTGATTACCATAAAACGATATTACGATTGATTTAAAGCGCTACCTATTGGCAATATGATAAAAATAATATTCATCACTTCGACGGCAATTCCGACAAACCGATGTAATTGACAATAGGGTACAAACATGTTTTGAAATTCAACAATATTGTTTTTAGTTCATGTACAAAAAAAAAGCTGGCATTGTATCTGCCGCATAAATACAGTATGTATAATAAAAGCCCTTTCAATTTTGCCAGAAAAACCTAAGTTTTTCTCTCAACACTCCACTTCTGTTCTATTGAAATTAATAATAATTATTTGAGCTTGTAAATTGACTTTGATCATCCATCAAGAGATTCTACAATATTGACAAAGTTGTGAAATAAAAAGAGGTAACCTAAACAAAATCGAAGCAAAAAAAAAAAAAATAAATAAAAAAAAGACTAATTATCAACAGATTAGACAATATTTTTCTATCACAGGTTCTAATGAGAAGTTAACAAAAAAATTTGACCAATTAAAGTCACTAGGTATTTTATGACTAAAAACACCTTCGTATATTAAAGTTGAAAGCTTTTATCATACCATATTATTAAGCATCCAGGTTTAGGAAAACATACATATCAAACGATCATAATACAGACACACGAAAAAATCGATCTATATTTTTCTTTATATAAATATCTGCGCGCTCAGGCACACACATACACATATCATCATCATTATCAGCCGTTATTAGTCCACTGCAGAATAAAGGACTTCCACTTGCGTCAGTTTATGGTCTGTCTGTGCTAGTCCACACCCGCAAACTTACGTAGTCAACATCGTCTTCTCTTCCTTCATTTGCTTCTTGTACAATTTCTAGGGACCCATTCTCTTATAATGTCCATCTATTATCTGTCATTCTCATTATAAGATCTGCCCATGTCCATTTCTTTTTCTTATATGTTGTTAGAATACCTTAGTTTGCTCGCGTATCCATGTTGCTCTTTTTCTGTCTCTTAGTCTTATTCCCATTATTATTCTTTTCATTGCTCTTTGAGTTGTAACTAACTTATGTTCTTAGGCATTAATACGTCTTCTAGTTTCTGATGCATAACTTAATACTGGTAGGACTATCTGATTAAATTCTTTTCTTTTTAAAGAAAGTGGCGTTCTGCTTTTCATAATCTCGTTTTGGGTATCAAAAGCTTTCTATCCTATGCTTATGCCTGGGGGAACACTTTCTGTCTATCCTAATTACGTATATCTATTAACAATATCTAAGAGGTTCGTCTACCGTCCTTATTTTTACTCATATTCAGTTTCAGTTCTACATTTCTGCTTTCTCTATTAGAATCTATCATCTTTTGCAATTTCTCCTATGATTCGCTAAACAGAACTATGTTATCTGCAAATCTTAAGTTAAGGTGTTCCCTATTAATGTTAATTCCATTTTCCTAATCTAAATTTTTAAAAACTTCTTTTAGGCACGCTTTGATTAATCTAGGAGAGATGGAGTCTCCCTGTCTAATTCCATTCTCAATCGGAATTTTCTCACTATCTTATGTAGTTTTATGATTGCAGAACATTCCGTATAGATATCTACAAGTGTTCTAACATTAGATTTAACTATTCCTTGTCTTTGGAAGGCTTTCATTAATGCCGAAGTTTTGACAGAATCAAAAGCTTTCTCATAGTCTATAAATGCCATATATTGTGCTTTTTCATACTCTGTTAATTTTTCTATTGGCAGTTTAATTACATGGATATTGTTAGTTGTTGAATACTCACTTCTGAAGCCTACCTGTTCACTTGGTTGATTAAAGTCTAGCTGTCTTTCTAATCAGTCTACAGTAATATGATCTTCGTAAATATTCAATATATTACTATTAATCAACTTATTGGGTGGTAATTTTTCAGGTCTTTTGTGTCCCCCTTTTTGTGAATTAGTATAGCGAGAAATGTTTTCCAAGCTGTAGATATAGAGCATGCTTACATATATGTGTAAAGCTCAGCGTGTTTTACTACAATGAAATTTCTTTCATCAATTATTAAATCAATTGTAAAGACTACTTCCCCTGCTCCTTTGCCTCTTTTCTTGTCTTTATTGCTGTTGCTTTTGGTACGGACTCAGGTGTTATGTTATTTCTATTGTCAAAATTAATCTTATAATCTTCTATATATATATATATATATATATATATATATATATATATATATATATATATATATATATATATACACTTAATTTAATTTAGGAATTTCATCTTAATGACTTTGTCAAACTAGCAATGTAATATTAACACAGAAACATTGAATTTATGCAGAACGTGGGATCTTTACGTCAGTTTCTTGATGACTTATTGAGTCGCATTTAAGAAAAGAGGAAAACATAGGAGCCATGGAAAACAAACCATGGCTTGAATTTGCATTTTAACCTCTGGTGCATGAGATTAAAATGAATTCCAAAAATTTTCTTTGGGTAAAGTAATTAACATAAATTACTCCACTCGGCCTTCGACCAGCTAAGCTGATGGCCTGAGTTCTGTTGATGGACAGTAAAAGCACTATTAATGTACCCTTTGGATGGTGGGGTCTTATGCTGCTTGGTTTTTAAAGATATTCATTTTCACGTTGGTTAACATAAAATAAATTACATTCTGAAAATGGAATACTGTACATTATAATTTTCGTTGGCTATTTCAAAAGAGAATTCCATCTAAAAA
Organism: Palaemon carinicauda; assembly: GCF_036898095.1. Lineage (NCBI taxonomy): Eukaryota > Metazoa > Arthropoda > Malacostraca > Decapoda > Palaemonidae > Palaemon > Palaemon carinicauda. The sequence goes on along the minus strand of NC_090727.1, from coordinate 11,468,715 downwards.
TTATTCATCAAATGAACATCAACTGAACATTATAAAAGGTTTTCTTGGTTTATCTATAAGAACCCAACAACAACTTGAATTTTCAGGGAAAAAAATTTAAATCTTTTCATTCTTTTGAGATTTCTTCATTTACTAACAACTTAAATGCATATTAAATTTAGAATTTAATTTTCGAGAGAGAGAGAGAGAGAGAGAGAGAGAGAGAGAGAGAGAGAGAGAGAGAGAGAGAGAGAGATGAAAACAATATAAAGCTAAGTATGATAATTAAATGCATTTTCTACCTATACAACACCTGTTTGGTCATATTGATTAAATTCAACATTTCCTTATCCAGATAACATAATTCTTAATGACCATGAAAGTAATATATGTTTTTTTTTTTTTTGAACAGAATGTCGATATTGCACCTGTGTTGCATAAGTGTTGATCGTTACTACGCTATAGTAACTCCGCTGGAGTATCCTTTGTACATGACTAAAAGGGCCGTGTTGTTCATGCTGGCTAACGTCTGGTTGGCACCCACACTAATCTCTTTTGTACCCATATTTCTCGGCTGGTATGCCACGGAGGACCATCTTCGTGTCCGGTCACTCCATCCAGATATTTGCAGCTTTGAAGTGAATAAAGTGTATGCCATTTTATCATCAGCATTTTCCCTCTGGATCCCCTGCACTGTCATGGTGATCCTTTATTTTCGCATATACCAAGAAGCGAGGAAACAAGAGGCGGCCATCTTGAGTTGAATCAATAGTACGTGTACCATCAATAACGTCCAGCGTGGGTTTCCGTCCTCCACTGCTCAGCAAATTCTGGCAGCACTGAGGATTACTCACGTCCCTCGGATAAAGAAACGGGCAAAAACGAAGCGACTGAGTCAACACGACATCCAGCTAGGCCCTCTACCCCGAATCACCAAACCTGACAGCAGCCATGATCAAGGGAGTGGGATGCTGCCTGTCTACCGAACCAGCAACTTCTGCTCTCAAAATCTATGTACAAATGACCGAAGGTTTAGTAAAAGTATAGTTAGTGATACAGGACAACTAAATTTACCCATTCCACACGATCACACAAGTTCCCAAGATATCAGTCCTAGAACTGGCAGTCCAGATCTATCTGTTAATGAAGAAATTATAGAAAAGATAGAAATTAGTCCCAAGGCTGAATTCTCCGGGGCAGTAACAATAGTATTAACGGCCATACAGGAAAAGGCCTACCAGTCAGGGTGATAAGCCCAATACCCTTTGGTAGGCACGAGAACCTCGCGCCGGTGCCCGGGTACAGCGGCGGTGGTTGCAGCAGCCAGGGTTAAAAGGTATTCTTTTAACCCTGGCAGCAGCAGCGCCACAGCCAACCACTCGGTGATGAGGCTAGAACACAAAGCTGCCCGAACGTTGGGCATCATCATGGGAGCTTTCATTCTCTGCTGGTTACCTTTCTTTACTTGGTACGTGGCGGTGACTATATGCGGAGACGGATGTCCGTGCCCACAGGCCGTGGTGACTACCCTCTTCTGGATCGGCTACTTCAACTCCACTCTGAATCCTTTTATTTACGCTTACTTCCGAGCCGACTTCAGGGAGGCCTTCCGGAAGACCCTTAGACAACTGAGATGCTGTTTACGAGACGATGGTTTGCCCGGGTCTTTCGTCTGACACACATAGTTTCCTTAAGGAGAAACAACAAATTGCAATTATGAAAAAACACATATTGAATGTATTCGTGTAATCTATATGAAACTGTGTATTTCATAGAGTATTTGAATGCTACATTCCCTAATAACAAGAAAAAAAAACATTCTGAATTTAAAGGATACATGGTGATGAATCAGGTGTTGGATATTTCAATAACGCACTTGTTAGATATATTTACTTTATATAGAGAACAAAGTAAAGTTAGTTCCTCATTACAAATCATTTACTATAAATGATTTATATGAGTTTAAATTCAACTCAAATTAATGTATTAAAAAATTTAAAGCCTATCGATGGAATTACAAAAGAGATCTGAATATGGCGTTCTTGAGAAACGATGTAGTATTATAGACATGCGAAACGATGCAGTATTATATACATGTTCATATAAGAAACGCTGTAATTCCCTGCTACGTTTTCGTTTCATCTATCTTTGATCTTTCAAAATCGCAGAGGCCTTGTTGCAGAGAAGCACTGAAACAGGGATTCTAGAATCCATGGAAAGATGAGAGGCAGATGCTCCAATCAAGATAAAAATAATTATCAAAGAAATAAACTCAACTACGGTACTTTCAGATAAAATAAAGCAAGAACACAACAGACACAATGATTATTATGTGTATATAATAACTTTCTTGAAAAAAAAAAAAAACATTTACAGTCCTTTAGTCAGTTAGAATCGTTATTGAAGAACTGGCAAAATAATTTGTAATGGAATCGCTATCTAAAGTTGAAAATATCATAAATATTGATAAGTATTTATAAATGGTATGAATTTACTTAACAAAAAAACACGCTCACACTATTTAAAACACTATATACAAGTCCGAAAAAAAACTCATTCACCAGGATTCCTGATATGTACAGTACTATCGCGTTTGAAAATTTACATTGTCATTTGTGCTATTATTCTTTTTTTTTTTTTTTAGTAAATGCAAGTATATTTACTACTTATGCACACAACACACACATATACACAGTATATATATATATATATATATATATATATATATATATATATGTATGTATGTATGTATGTATATATATGTATATATATGTATGTATATATATATATATATATATATATATATATATATATATATATATATATATATATATATATTCAAATTTAGAATATGGGAAAAATTGTAATTACATGGAGAAATAAATTAAAAGTCGTATCGTAACTGCGAATGAAGTAATACAAAGTCATGTTAACATTATTCACACGAAAGAACACAAATATCTGTATACTATCCTTTCTCATGCGCTTACACATGATATTCCACTTACATGTAAGAAAACATAAGTGTACATGTATAAAGCGTGATAGACTTACAGCTATATTTCCCAACGATAACAGACACAAAAAATAACAAATATATCCAGCCCTGACAAAAGCACTATGTATCCTCCTCTAAAACACTTGTATCCAAATTTTTTTCGTCTGAAACCGTGTATACAAAAAGTGCGATAAGAAAGTAATAAGAAGAGACCGACCATTGGGACATTCTCTAGGATATACAGACGCTCTCTATCAGTGTGCGTATGGACGTAGAGCAAAGTAGATTACTATATGTGACACTTCCTCTTAAAAAAGTGCTGACGTTGATGTGGCCATTCATCTTATTCTTCTCAGAATGTCATTGATGTGAAACAAGTGTCATTGATGTCGATCATTGATATTCCCTGTCCCTGTCCCCGCCAACCGGGGAAGACTTCGAGAGTGTTAGCCTTGACGTGAGTAATATGTGATAGTTGTCCATTACATAAACCAATAGAATGTGTAGGTCATTCGATTTACCAAATATGATGTTCCGGTCTCTGTTCTTCCTGATATTACTCTGATGTTGACTACGATCATCAGCGCGCAACTGCGCGAACGCAGGATCCGATGATGGTGTTAGAAACTGTATAAATAAAAACAAATATAAACGACTGCCGCTTGCAATCTATTTTCTCAGGATAAAATCTGGAGAAAAATAGCCGTAGAGATTTTCATCTGCCTCTTCACTGCATAATAGTTTCTATGTTATATTGTATATCAAAGTTTTGCTCACTGTATAAAGGTACGAGGAGAAAATATGGGTGATTTTTTATTTGTAATCTGTATATTATGTCATATGTAATGATGAACTACAATCGTGTCTGTCCGAGATATATTGTATTTTAGTCTTCAAATAGAATTATGAGGTATAGGAGCATACAAATGAGTTGTGTCTATCTGTTTTAAAGTTCAATAACACAAATCGAAAGAAATAAAGGTATACTGTATTTTTACCAAAGAAAAATACCCAGAAGGAGTTACAGCTACAAAGGATGTTGACAAATTGGATTCCCGAAGAATTACGTACAATGCCTTGAACCGAATTTAAACCTTGACCTCAGATTATTTACAACATAAGCACATTAGCAAGGTTATATTAGATAAAATATCAAGTTCTAAAACTATCTCAGTAATAAGCTGTGACGTCTTGTCACTGAGAATAGGTTTAATATGAAGAGATGCCATGATAGACATAATTGAATCAAAGTCTTTATAATAACAATGATGTATTATGAATTACAATGACGTATGAGGAATTAAAGGCGCAAGTTGATGTTCCTTGCTTTTCTCTTGTAGAGAGAAGTTTCGCCATTATCACACACACACAAAAGCTTTAAATATTCTTCTCATAGATTTCATAGATTATAATTGATAAAATAATGGATGATATATTGAGATGGCATATGGTGCATTTAATATGGCATTCACATTTCCTGAATATCTAGAGTGCATTTATTCAGTATGTATATTGGACTTATCTGTGTGCAACCGTGTTTTATGCAAGTTCAAACACAGAGTACACGTGAAAGAAAATATATGACGCATTCATGTACAAGTGTTAAAACCCCGAAGAAATTGATAAAAAATGACTATTACTGTAAAGTAGCTTGTTTTTTTTTAGAGCTACCTCTAGTTATGGCAGAAACATACACATACACACACACACACACACATATATATATATATATATATATATATATATATATATATATGTGTGTGTGTGTGTGTGTATGTATGCGTGTGTGCACGCGCGCGCGTGTGCAAATAAATTCATATAAATAACATATGAATCTCTTTAGTTAAAATTTCCAAGCATGGGTTTGTATATTTCAAAACTAAAATATCACTAACAAAACTAGGTAAAACAGTTTTAATAGGAGACCAATATATTTACAATTCTATATCCCGTTACAAATTTAGTTTGACATCCATCAGGGTATTCACATTAAATAAAAACAAAAATAGCATTAATGTAATGAGTTATGCTGAAATAAGAACTTTCCTTAATTTAAAAAAATAAACAATCTCTTCTTTAGTGCTTAGCGGGAATGAGCCTTGTCCTTTTAGTACCAGAGTGACTCTCTCTCTCTCTCTCTCTCTCTCTCTCTCTCTCTCTCTCTCTCTCTCTCTCTCTCTCTCTCTCTCTTTCTGACATGCTGAGTGCCCCTTATGCCTTTCTTGTTATACATCTCTGCTTCAAACCTTTTCTTTGCTCCACGTAGTTTTAGATCAACTACCCCCGTACAAGTCTTCCTTAGCAGAAAAATAATTTTTGTAATTAGAGTCCTAATTTAAGGTGCATTTTTAATAATAATCACTCCAATTGAGATTCCTTTTACCGAGACGGCATTTTTAAATTATATGGATATCCAGGTATATTTATGTACATATATGTGTTTTGGAAAACAAATGCTTACTTGTTCTCTCATTCTTGAAATACACAACACTTGAGCATTGTGTGAACCGGGTATTTTAAACATACCAATAGTATTGTATGTATTTTATTTCCTTTTTTGTAAAACATATAAAGGTTTGAAGAATGAAACTGGCCTTTTTTTTATTACGATTAGTATTGTATTTATGTCACCTTATACTATTTCAGTAATGGTGCATGTGATATCATTTCTATTGCATGCCTTATTGTTTTACCATACAAAATACGCATTTCATATGACATTGTTTCTTTTGAAGAACAAATTATAAAGTGTAAATTTAATTTTGATTTTATTACTGTGACCAATTACCAGTCATGCTGCAACATACAAGCTTTCTGAATGTGTAATGTAATACGTATTATAAATATGTAAAATAAACCTCTTCTCAATAGTTGAATATGTATAAAGTTATTACTTGTTCGTATAAACTCAGCATCAACAAAAGCTGCTATTAGAGTCAATCAGGAAGATTATATTTTCACAAAACGTATGTTGTTGTTATGTCTCTCTCTCTCTCTCTCTCTCTCTCTCTCTCTCTCTCTCTCTCTCTCTCTCTCTCTCTCTCTCTCTCTCTCTCTCTCTCTCATTACTTTTGAAAATCCGCTCCTAAAAGAGCTTCTTTTTTAAAATGAGCTGAGTTTATAAAATGTGTTTCTGTTATCCAGCAAAAACTGGTAAGTAATCAAATTTCTGCGTTTAACTTTAGAGAGTAACAATATCTTAGAATTATGACGATTCTAGTGTCGTGAGAAATAGACATGTTAATATATAATAAACCAAAGAAACCGATGAATTCACTTCTGGATGTCATCATCTTAGCTTAGCAATATAAGTAAAGTGTAATCGTTCTACTTTTCCAACTGCCTTTCGACTTCATACAAGCCTATACAGTATAAACAGATTTAGCTGTTGATCTCAATACTCCTCTTCAAACCTTTTCCTTTCCACGGGCTTTTATTAACTTTTCCGAATCCAGCTTTATTAATTCAGCTCATCGTAATATCGCTGCATTATTAATTTATCAAAATTACTGGTGGTTTCTTACTGTTGTTGAGAATGTTGTTCCTTTTAACATTGCTCATTTCCTATTTCGCTTCGTTTTCTTTCGAGAAGTGGTATGGTAGACTATTTCTTGGTAATGAATAACGCCGATATTGATTACAAATATCTCATTACACCTCTACAACATAACACTGATCAAATATTAATTAAAAACAAAAATTACAATAACTGCATAAACCATCTTTTAATTATATCAGTTAACTTAAAAGATGTTTTGCTCATAAACTTTCAGATAAGTCAAAAATATTTTATATCATGAATAATTCCACGACCATATAACTCAAAACCTGTCTTTAGAAATATAACTAATGAGAATACCTAATACAAACTATTTTGGACAAGTGGAACCAGACATTGTTTTGATAAAAGAAAAGAACCTGAAAATAATTGTGTTCGTCCATTCAAGAAAAAGTTATTGTCTGCAGTATTGCTAAAGTAACGAAAGCAAATAGTAAAATAAGATATAATCGTCTATCAGTTCCCACTTGTAATTATCAAATGTTCTTAATTAGCATTTTATTCTACTTTCGTAACAATGGTGTTTTATTTCCACGGTTCATTTCTGACATCTAAATACCAATGCTAATAAGAATTTTATTTCCATATGAGTTTGAAGACTAAGTTTAATGTTAAGACTGTAGATCTTGTCATTACAAATAGGTTAATAAGAAATTATATAGTTTATGGTAAGTTGTAGTAGATTGCATTTAGTGGAATAAAGCAATACTACTATAAACAATGTATATACAACTTTCATACAAACTCACAAACATATACCTGCATTATATATATATATATATATATATATATATATATATATATATATATATATATATATATATATATATATATATGTATATATATATATATATATTTGTGTGTGTGTGTGTGTAATCACTACATACACACCGAATATCGATTAAATATCAATAAGAAGAAGTAATATTGATTCATCATTTGACCTTCTCGCATAGCAGATTGTGTTAACCCAAAATTCATATATTGCGCGATTACTAATCCAAGCAAGAAAAGAAAAAGCTCCTATTTTTCCCCTCGGAATTCAGGGCTTGTGGTTAAATGTGAATCCGAGCAATGTTAAGAAATCAAAAAGTTATATTACACATAAACACTATATATATATATATATATATATATATATATATATATATATATATATATATATATATATATATATATATATATATATATATATATATATATATATATATACTGTATATATATATATATATATATATATATATATATATATATATATATATGTATACGTATATATTTATAAATGCATACATTAATCTTCGTAACGTTTGCTAATATATTCCAACGGAGTTCATATGCAATAACCTTGTCAGTTTAAGGTATTATTGAATTTGCCAACAATAAGTGAATATTTGAACAATGAACTCCATTAGGACACTTAACCATCTGTCTTACCATTTGAGACGGCAGTTTTAATCCCATGTAAATCATTTTATATTCTGAAAATCTTTCGACTTTAAAAGTTTTATAATTCAATACAATTAATTCAACTAAATAACTTCTCAAGAAAATCTTATTTGCTTACTTCTATCATCATTTATAATTTAGTCTCATAATATTTCTAAAACTGTCATTATCACCATCATCATCATGTATGGCATTGTTATAAGCGTTATAATATTTTCAAGATCTACAGTCAAGATACACCAACAACTAGCTGGTTTCATACAACATTTATACCACATATACACACCACGTGATAGTAACTGACAATACCACAAAACATCCAAAAATTTTGACGTTAAAAAAACGAAACCAAAAATTACGGGACTCAATGTATCCACTCACCCCTCATAGCTCCATACACAATGAGCTGGGCATCACAAAATAGTAACAGGTGATATCATATAATATCGCCAACACTTCATATGTCATATCCACAGTGACAGAGATAAAATAATATCAAAAGCAGTACATTCATTGTATCGTAATAACCATTGACGCAACTCTAAACTAATTCTAATCAAGGTCATCTTAAACAGACCTGGTATCCATAGGCAACTATTTTCAAAAGCCCTAATCATTCCTTAGGCCATAAGACAAATCTATTTGTCCTAATCAACTTAGATTCCTTATTTCCCAATTTTCTCATTTCATTCTACATTCTTGGTCGAGGACTTGAATAAAAATATGCCTAATCACTTTTCCTGTAGGTTTTTATCGCATCTTTATCTAAACATTATTTCTGCACCTTATCCTTATATTCAACCATGCAAACGTTTTGTATTCATTATTTGTTTACAATATTTATGCCAATCTCTGCCTTTTATATATTCTATGAAATCTTCATTTGCTCTTCCCAATTAATTTCTATCTTCTTATCCACATTCTTTCTTTAAACATGCTTATGTTGTTCTTGGTCATTATTTCTATTCTTAGTCTTCTATTTCATTTAGTATGGTGTCTCTCTGAATCTAGACTTGGGGAGACAAACATGTAGCTTGAGAGACATACCATGATTAACTTTGTATTGTTGAGACTATTTTTATAGACGTTTCTGAAAGCGATGGCGCTGCTTTTATATTTATTGCCTTGTTGACATCTCTACATTTCCTTAAGTGCTAAAGTGTTCCTCTTACTATCATTAAATATATTAGAAGGAAAGATGTTCTGTAATCACTGTTCAGAAAATAAATAAATCACGATTATTCTCTGACAACATAATGAACAAAATCCAATAAGAAAAGGATACTGTTTTTTAATGTTTAATATTACAAGATTCTATGATAAAAACTATGAGTATTAATAATAAATAAAGATTGTAAGAAGTATGAAAACTGTGCTGATCCATCATACCACTTCTTATGCTATGTATGAATATATTTTTTATTTGGTCTTGTCCTAGCTACATCCTCCTCTCATATTTCGTCTTTCAAATCGCGTTATTTGAAACAAGTAAACCTATGACCAGCATAAATTCTTCATTTTGTTATATTATCTATTTCTTAATAAAGTGGGGAGGGGGTGAATGGGAGGGGCTGATATTTTGGGGGAGGAGGCGGACCTATGCTAGAATTTATTATTCCTTATGTACACACTTTATCCCGATACTTGGAATCACTGTTTCAAATAACTGGTTTGCCTTCAATGAGAGAAAAAGTATATATTAAAGTTTATCTCGAGATTATATTTATATGGATTCTTCTACCGTACAATCTCTAGAGCCTAAATACTTGTTTCTAGGACTGATATGTGATGATAATAAACTCGATTGATAAGTGTCTTTTAATGGCGTCCTTTTCACGTGACTATTGTCTATATCAAAGCCGACGATTAGGAAAACGCAAGGCCTTTATCTAACCTCCACTTTGGGAAAAATACAAATAAACTGTATTTCCTAACACCAGGGATGGATGGATTATAAAATGAAGGCTTCAGGCCTAGCACTGGGGCATCAAAGGCCATTCAGCGCTAGCTGATAAAAATTTATCAACCGTATCCGTACACTTACACTATTTGGTATTATTTCAACCTATAAACAAGTTACACCACTTTTGTACAATAACATCTAAATGTGAAGTAAAGAGGGATTAAAAATATCAAATAAATTAATTAATTGTATTAATTAAAGCTTATGATAAAACCCAATACTATGTATAATTTTTTTTTTCAGGATATAACGATTTTCCCCTCAGTATATAACTAAGGGTTGCTTATGCATGGCCAATACGCAGACTGGTTAAAATGATGTTATCCCTCCTACTTGTAGAATTTAAAGATGACCATTCATCCAATGAAGGGTGGATTTGTTTCAATTTTGTATTGGTGGTCAGTTCAGACCATCAAGTCAGCCACTTATTCTTACAAGGAAAATGCATATTACTTCTAAAGGTCTCTGTAAGGAGTACTTAGAATGGATGGGCGAAGTAACCCTGAAGCTTCCTTAACTCCTTAATCTACTTGTTCATTCTCATCCACCCCAACATGGGCTGTGACCCAACAGAAGTGAAGACTGATATTCTTCCTAGACTGCAAAGTACTGATCGGTCCTGCACCTCTTGTACTAGATGGTGGGATGGCATAATTTGTTTAATTGATAGTAATACACTATTGAAATCCGTAAAAATTGTGAGAAAACTATTTTGATCACCATTCTTAGAACATGTCGGACTGCGAGAATTATAACATAGAGCTCAGCAGTAAATACTGAACAAGAGGATGGAAGTTTCATACTTATAACCATATCCCCCCACTACAACAGCACTTCCAACTCCCACTGTCACAAGGGAGTGGGGTGATAACTAAATCATACAGGATAGGAGGCGGTGAATTAGACGAGGGTGAACTCGAAAAAGGATTTATTGTCTAAGTTAATTTTCACAAATAAAATGAGCAGAAATCTTCTTCAAAGCGAGTGAATTAGGACTTTAAATCTTGAGGGTGCATAACAGAAGATTGATAAGTTTCTCGCTTGCTCTTAAATCATTTCCTCGGTCATATACTAGGGAATTTACTTTTAACTGGTACAATAACATACCCGGGGAGAGCGAACGGGGAGACATTTAAACTAAAAGGAACTATGGGACGTCGTATGGCGTATGGATGTCCGCCATGGCTGTGGTAGGCTTACCATGGCCGGTGGGCCTAGTGAAGTTTCCCCACTCACCAGTAGGACTCGAACTTAACTGCCTTTACTCACACAGTCTGTGTGTTCTTATTTCCCCTACATTGTTCGGGGTGAAGGCCTTGTCTCGCCTATGGGTAGCAAGTGACGTAACCGCACCATACTGGTTCTCACTCCGCGTCCCCTCTCCCCGGTGTATCTGTTGACATGGAAACGGATTCAGTACACGTTTGCTTCGGTCATCAAAAAACCAAGGAAAAATGAAAGCGGCTCGAACTGCTTCCCAAAAACACATGGATCAGGGAGACAAGGTGATAGCTCAGCAATATCCGCCTTACTTTCTGCACATTTACTTTACTGCTTAGCCTTTGTTTAAAATAACATATTTGTCCGTGACACCGCAGCTGATTTGGAATCATCTGTCACGGCGCCGAGTAAGGGTGTGAACTCAAAGGCAGATTGGAAACGACTGAGTTATATTATTGTGGAACACTCTCCTTATATACAAAACCTCAAGGCAACAGGACATAACAAGTTCACAAGACAGACAATATCACAGAGGAAAAACCAGACTTGAATTTTCATGTTCGTTTTAGTGCGAGGGAAGAGCGAAGATACAAGCATAATATATACAAAAGGAATTATGTACAATTGTGTGAAACACGGTTGGTACATGGCTCCCCCCCTAAAAATGACATACTGTACATGTTAAATAGGGCGCCCTGATCTAGAGAGGTGAACTGTAGGCGGGTCATCTGGCAGAAGATAAGCAGGTTTTAGACGATCAATGGAGACCCAGTCTTCTTTGCCCCGAATGTTTAGGAGGAATGCTTTCGGACTGCGTCGGATCACAAGGAAAGGGCCCGTGAAAGGGGGCGTTAGTGGTGGCTTGCTGGTGTCGTTGTGCAGGAAGACGTGCGTTGCAGAGTGCAAGTCCGTTGGTATGTGATGCTTCGCTGGGGGCTTGTAAGTCTGGCGGCACGGAGTAAATTTTCCCACGACGTGACTTATGCGCTGGAGATCGTCGGAGGAGGTTGTAGAAGGAAAAAATTCGGCAGGGACGACCAACGGGTCGCCATACACCATTTCAGCTGCCGAGACGTCGAGGGCGTCTTTAGGAGTGGTCCTTAGTCCAAGGAGGACCCAGGGAAGCTGAGTAAACCAGTTGCAATCCTTGCAGCGGGACATCAAAGCTGCTTTGAGGGTGCGATGAAAACGTTCAACCATTCCATTGGCAGCGGGGTTGTAGGCTGTTGTCTGATGTAGGGTGATGCCCAGGAGATTCGCTAATGACGTCCACAATTGAGAGGTGAAGGTGGTTCCCCTGTCAGAAGTAATATGCTCAGGGATACCGAATCTTGAAATCCATCCAGAGAGTAAGGCGGATGTACATGAGGCGGACATTGCAGTTTCCATGGGAATGACTTCAGGCCAACGAGTGGAGCGGTCGATGACGGTAAACAGGTAACGATGTGAATGTGTGCGAAACGACGCTGAGGTTGAGGAAAGGTGCCCACTCCTGAATCCATGTGTCGATGTACTTTGGAAGTTTGGCAAGAAGTACAGGCACGGACCCAATCCTTAGCATCCTTAGAAATGCCGTGCCAAATGAACTTTGCCTTCAGCAGCTGTGCAGTAGAACGGCACGAGGGATGTGAAAGGCCGTGGATGGGATCAAACACCTGTCGGCGCATGGGAGCAGGAATCCAAGGTCGCGGTCTACCAGTACTGACGTCACAGAGGAGGGTGGTGTTGGAGTCTCCGAGGGGAAAATCCTCCCAACGGAGGGACGTGCAGGATGTCCTACAAGCTTGATACTCTGGATCCTGTCGTTGGGCTTCAGCCAGGGCGTTGTAATCCAATCCCAGTTGAACGGCAGCCAACGTGTTTCTTGACAGGGCATCGGCAACGGGATTCATTTTCCCAGGGACGTATTGGAGGGTGCAATTGTATTCAGCCACGGCGGAGAGATGTCGGCGTTGACGGGCAGACCAGGCGCCAGACTGTCGAGTGAAGGCGTGCACCAGAGGCATGTGGTCTGTGCGAATGACGAAGGGCGTACCTTCTAAGAAATGGCGAAAGTGACGGACAGCCAAGTGCACCGCCAGCAATTCTCGAAGGTAGAATAACCCGATTCTGCCTTGGACAGTTTTCTGCTGAAGAAGGCCAATAGGCGGGGCGAGCCTTTGACCACCTGCTCGAGTACTGCACCAATAGCGACGTCGCTGGCATTGGTGGAGAGAAGGAGAGGGGCGTGTGGGATTGGAAAAGTGAGAGCCGCAGCAGTTGATAGGGCCTTCTTTGCATTGCAGAAGGCTGCTTCTTGAAGGGGACCCCACTTCAGGTCCTTTGGCTTGCCCTTGAGGGAGGCGTAGAGGGGAGCAAGAGTGGCGGCAATGGCTGGCAGAAAACGGTGATAATAGTTGATCATGCCCGAGAATTCCTGCAGGGCTTTGACGGTCGAGGGCGTGGGGAAATTCTGAACGGCTGCTACCTTCTCAGGGAGGGGATGGACTCCTTCAGGAGTGTTTATCAGGTAGTAGGTTGGCCAGGGCACCAGCCGCCCGTTGAGATACTACCACTAGAGAGGTATTGGATCCTTTGACTGGCCAGACAGTAATGCATTGGATCCCTCTCTCTGGTCACGGCTTATTTTTTCTTTGCCTACACTTACACAGAATAGTTTGGCCTATTCTTTACATATTCTCGTCTTTCCTCATACACCTGACAACAATGAGATACTTAACACTTCTTCACCCAAGGGGTTAATTACTGTACTGCAATTTGTTCAGTGTACTTTCCTCTTGGTAAGGGTAGAAGAGACTCTTTAGCTGTGGTAAGCAGCTCTTCTAGGAGAAGGACACTCCAATATTAAACCACTGTTCTCTAGTCTTGGGTAGTGCCATAGCCTCTGTACCATGGTCTTCCACTGTCTTGGGTTGGAGTTCTCTTGCTTGAGGGTACACTCAGGCACACTATTCTATCTTATTTTTTTTTTCTTCCTCTTGTTTTTTTGAAATGGTGTGTTGGGCAGGCTTAATAGAAGGGCCATGGATGCCTGGTGGTTTATCAAGAGGTTGTCTTTTCCTTTTTCTGATTCTTTTTCTTCTCAAAACCATCCTTACTGTCCTCCCTTCAGTTGAAGTGGCTATCCTGGAGGGTATTTAGCCTTGCATGGTGTATCGGCTCCTCCATGTTGACCAGTTTTTCCGACTTTTTACTATAGTCTATGGGTATCATCAATCACTTTGTTTATAATTCTGTACGCATTGTTTTTGTTATTATTCTTGTTAATCTAGTTTTTAAGTATGATGTCTCTTTTTTATTTCTATTAATTCTTATGCTGTCTGGAGACATTGAGCGAAATCCTGGACCAGTACGTCCTAGATTTCGTCAATGTCATCTTCTGTATTGCAATATTCGTGGTCTTCATGCAAATATCCAAGACCTTACAGTTGCGTCCAGACAGTATGATATTCTTTTGTGCTCAGAAACTTTGGTTTCTAATATGAGGCACTCATCTGAGCTCCTTATAACTGGTTTCAAGAAGCCAATAATGTTGAAACGTGATGCCATCCCTAGAGCCAGGGGAATGGCGGTGTATATTAGGACCGAGTACCCTGCTTCTCATAAGTCCTGCTATCAATGTGGATGTCATGAGATTCAGGTAATAAAAGTTTGTGGCAGGCATAACAACTTTTATTTATGTTCGATCTACCGGAATCCAGACATGGATGATTCTATCTTCGATTGTCTTCTTACCATTATGGCTAAGATACAAGAAGATGATAGAAAGGCTTCTTTTGTCTTTGTTGGTGATTTTAATGCTCACCATAGGGAGTGGTTAAGTTCTATCTCTCCTACCGATCGCCATGGCTTAAGAGCTTTAGACTTTGCCTCTGAATCAGGCTGTGAGCAAATCATATATGAAGCTACTCACAGGTCTGGTAATTGCTTGGACCTTGTATACACTGACTCCCCTGGCGTTATAACTGGTAAGGTTGGTTCTCCAGTCGGGACATCTGATCATGCCTTGATTTCATTATTAGTGAAGACTGAGCAGCCTGTCCCTGATATATCATATTCTTGTAAAATTTATATGAAATCCCAAGCAGACTGGAATGGGATTTTACATGATCTTTTGTGCTTGAATTGGTCACAATTATATAATAGTGTAGATCCTGTTGTCCCTTTGAATGAGAATCTAGTCAACATAATTGATAGGCGTATCCCTTCTCGTGTGCTAAGGTACCGAGTGAAGGACAAACCGTGGTTCAATAATGATTGTAGACGTGCTTTTTTGGAGAAGCAGGAGGCCTATCAACTTTGGAAGGGTAACAGATCAGATTTGACCTGGAACAACTAGACTCAGCTTCGAGCTTTTGCTCAGAGAGTTTATGCCTCAACTGAAAAGGAGTACAATTTAACCATAAAAGAAACACTTTCTGGTACAACTCAGGAACATAAATGGTGGTCTACCCTTAAATCTGCACTCTTTGGTGTAGATGCAACAGTTCCTCCTTTACTTAAACCAGATGGCTCAGTCACTCACTGTCCAAAGGAAAAGGCAACCCTTTTGGCTGATGTTTTTGACAGTAAACAGAGTAATGAAAAACTTGAACTTCCTCATTCCTGTTTTCCTGAGGCTAAACTAACTAGTTTAGCTTTTCGATCTCGTGAGATTAAAGCTCTGTTGATGGACCTTGATGCTTATGGAGGTGTAGACCCAAATGGTATTTTTCCTTTGTTTTTTATAAAGACAGCAGATTTCTTAGCTCCAAAGTTATCTGTTATTTTGCGCAAGTTAGCAAGAAGAGGAGCTTTTAGCACTAGTTGGAGAATTGGTAATGTTACTCCTCTATGTAAATGTGTTTGTGGTAGCTCAAGTCCCACTGATTACCGCCCAATTTCCATAACTCCCATATTATCTAAAGTTTTTGAACGTCTTCTGGCAAAACGTCTTAATAGGTTTGCTGAAGGTAATCATCTACTCCCTAGTTTGCAATTTGGTTTTCGTAAAGGCCTTGGAGCATGTGATGCCCTTCTTACAATCTCCAATGCTGTACAGAAATCCCTTGATTGTGGTCGGGAAGTTCGTATGATTGGCCTTGATTTTAGTGCTGCCTTTGACCGTGTTAATCATGAGGCCCTTGTTTTCAAACTGAAACAGTTGGGAGTGGGTGGGTCGTTTCTTAGCATTATTATTGATTTTTTAAGTAATAGATCTCAAAGAGTTGTTGTTGATGGGCACCATAGTGATTATAGGAATGTGATATCTGGTGTTCCACAGGGTAGTGTTCTTGGCCCATTACTTTTCATACTATATACACATGACATGTGGTTTGGCCTAGAAAACAAGCTTGTTGCATATGCAGATGATGCTACTCTCTTTGCATCAATTGCATCCCCTGAATGTAGATCTAGGGTTGGTGAATCCCTTAATAGAGATTTAGCTAGAATTAGTGCATGGTGCAAATTATGGGGTATGAAGTTGAATCCTAACAAAACTCAAAGTATGATTGTAAGTAGGTCAAGGACGGTGGTTCCTCAACATCCGGATCTCAGTATTGATAATGTTTCTTTAAATGTGTATGACTCTTTCAAAATTTTAGGTGTGATTCTCGACAGTAAATTTACTTTTGAGAAACATATAAGGTCTGTGTCTTCTTCAATTTCACAAAAAATAGGCTTATTGAGAAAGTCTTTCAAGATTTTCGGTGATCAATCTATTCTGAAGAAGTGTTTTAATTCTTTCATTCTACCTTGTTTTGAGTATTGTTCTCCTGTCTGGTCTTCAGCTGCTGATTCTCATCTTAATTTGTTGGACAGAAACTTACGGTCTATTAAATTTCTTATTCCTGATCTAGATATTAATCTCTGGCACCGTCGTTCAATTAGTTCATTATGTATGTTGCATAAGATTTTTCACAACTCTGACCATCCTTTACATTCAGATCTCCCTGGACAATTCTATCCTGTTCGTAATACTAGGCAGGCAGTTAATTCTAATAGCCAGGCCTTCTCCATCACGAGGCTCAATACTACGCAGTACTCTAGAAGTTTTATTCCAGCTGTGACCAAGTTGTGGAATGATCTTCCTAATCGGGTGGTTGAATCAGTAGAACTTCAAAAGTTCAAAGTTGGAGCAAATGCTTTTTTGTTGACCAGGCAGACATAGTCTTTTTATATTTTATTTATGACATATTTGTTTTTGATGTTGTTGATAGTTTATTATATGACATGTCTGTTTTGATGTTGTTTCTTATTTTAGAATGATTTATTGTTAATTTGTTCTCTTCATTTATTTATTTCCTTATTTCCTTTCCTCACTGAGCTATTTTTCCCTGTTGGAGCCCCTGGGCTTATAGCATCTTGCTTTTCCAACTAGGGTTGTAGCTTGGATAGTAATAATAATAATAATAATAATAATACGGTGCCCTAAGAACGACACTTCGTTGGCGCCAAAGGTACACTTGTTGTACCGGACTACAAGGCCGTTTTGTTGCAGGCGGTCTAGCACGATGCGCAGGTGACGGAGGTGTTCCTGTTTTGAGGAGGAGAACACAAGTATGTCGTCCACATAACATACACAGAAAGGGAGGTCCCCTAAGATGCCATCCATGAGACGTTGAAACGTTGCCCCAGCATTATGAAGGCCAAAACAGGAGTAATTGAAGGTGTATGTGCCAAACGGAGTGGTGATGGCGGTCTTGGGGATGTCTTCTGGGTTCATAGGCACCTGATAATACCCCTTCAAGAGGTCGAGCGTAGAGAAAACCTTCGTTTTGTGCAGGTAGGAGGTTACATCGGCAATGTTTGGGAGGGGGTAGTGATCCGGTTCTGTTTACATGTTCAGGCGCCTGTAATCCCCGCACGGACAGAGGGAGCCGTCTTTCTTCAGAACGATGTGTAAGGGTGACGACCATGGGCTGGAGGCCTTTTGGCAAAGGCCCATTTTCTCCATTTCGGCGAACGTCTGTTTGGCGGCTGCCAATCGTTCCGGAGCCAGACGTCTGAATTTTGCGAAGACTGGGGGTCCCGTCGTCTTGATATGGTGATAAATACCGTGCTTGGCAGGAACCGTGGGCGTTTGGCGAAGTTCTGGACGGAAAACTTCCGGGTACGACGTTAGGAGGTGGGCGTAGGCATCCGTGGGTGCGCTGATGTGGAGAGCGAGGTTAGAGGGGGCGGGTTGAAGAGGTGTCGACAAGTACGAGTCTGCGTTGACCAATCGTCGGTGGGCGACATCGACCAGAAGGTGGAAATGAGAGAGGAAATCCGCACCGAGGATTGGCATTGTGACGTCAGCAACGAGAAACTTCCAATTGAATTTACCGTTTCCGAACGATAATGTGAGGTTCTCGTAACCGTAGGTGGGTATCGCAGATCCGTTGGCAGCTACCAAGCGGACGTCGGCAGATGTAGACAGACTACGTTGTGCCTTGAAGAGTTTCCTTGGCAAAAGAGAACGACAAGCACCCGTGTCTACCAAAAATCGCACGCCCGTTCCTGCATCCTGTAAAAAGAACAGATTAGAAACATGGGAGGCCACCGCACCAAGCGATGGCCTGCTTACACGTTTTTTGGCCACTGACAATCTTTGGCACATTTCTTCACGGTTGCCCCGAATCTGAAGTGGTAGTAGCAAAACTGCGGCGGATGGGAGGTAGTAAGTGGCTGTAGAAGTCGTTTGTTGGGGCGCGAGCGATTGGTGGGTGGTGGGCGGCTGTGTCGCCGCTTCGGCACGTCACGGGGTAGGCGTGTATGTCCTACGGCATTCATGTCAGCTTCGGTTGACGTTGAATAGGCATCCTCGTCGTCAGGGGTGGAGGCGTTGATGGAGGTCTCTAAGTGGCTGTCCATAAGGGCGTCGGCTTTGGTCATCAAGTCATTTATGGGTAAACTATCGACATCGGGTATGGCAGCGCGCACAGGTTCAGGTAAACGGCGTATCCAAAGGGCACGGAGTAGGTTCGCCTCACGAGTAGAGCCGTCTGCGGTAGGTTGAAGGCGAGCGATACTGGTCATTTCCCTGAGGGCAAGCGAAGCCCTTTGGTCCCCCAACGGTTGTTGCGAGAGCTGAAAAAGCTTTGCTATACGGGCGGCTGGCGACGGCGAGTACTGCTGCAGAAGGTATGATTTGAGGGCGTCATACGCTATTGGGGTGTCTCCTTGTTCACAAAGCCAGTCGGATATTTCTGGGAAGGTGTCCTTGGGTATCGCCGCGAGAACATAATCCGCTTTGGTGGTTGAGCGAGTCACGACCCTGATACGAAAGTGGACTTCAGCGCGTTGAAACCAAGCAAACGCCTCTCCGGTGGCGAACGGTGAAAGTTTCAATGGGGCGGCCGCGGCGCCAATTGATGTAGTCTCCGTCATAGTACCAACGATGGAGGGGCGAGGGAGGTGGGGGTGGAAGGCAGTGGGAGCGAGTCGACTTCCGGGGTCACCAATGTGACGGCGCCGAGTAAGGGTGTGAACTCAAAGGCAGATTGGAAACGACTGAGTTATATTATTGTGGAACACTCTCCTTATATACAAAACCTCAAGGCAACAGGACATAACAAGTTCACAAGACAGACAATATCACAGAGGAAAAACCAGACATGAATTTTCATGTTCGTTTTAGTGCGAGGGAAGAGCGAAGATACAAGCATAATATATACAAAAGGAATTATGTACAATTGTGTGAAACACGGTTGGTACGCATCCATAAAAACATGTTTCCCATGATGTTGACCAGCATGATTTAAGAATACACCTTCATTACCTTACTGGGTAAGCTATTTTTCCATCCTGCCATAAAACATACTTTAACAGGTGGATTACACAAAAGGGGAGACTTGGGATAGCCTACACCTGCTATGTGTTGTTGACAAACCTACTTCCCTGCCATAATTTTTCAGTTGTACTTCCAAAGGCTTGGGCACTCTAGATCTGTTAGGAGCTTGATCTAAAGTAGCTCTAACATGCTTACTGTTAGGATTGTCTTACATAGCGAGATATCTAACTAAAAGCCTGCAACTCAACTCTTCTCTGCGGATGGAAAGGGCAGGAATCCCGGAATCCACATAGAGACTATCAATGGGAGATGTTCTGTATCCACCAGTACAGATGCAGAGCCCCATGTTGTGAACAACATCACGTTTCCCAAGCAAAGTCTTAGTAGATGATCCATAACTTTGACAGGCATAGTCTAATTTGCTCAGACACAAAGATGTATATATTCTAAGCAAAATTGTTCTATCAACACCAAAATCAAAATGTAATACAACTTTCAAGATGTTCAGTGACTTTTTAACCCTAATGGATAGAGGACCAAAGGTCATTTTCTTGTCACAAATTACTCCCAAGAAACTTGACATAATCCTCATATGGCTAAATACAATCATTTAAGAAAAGGGTGGGGATCTCTTCTCTTTTATGAGTACAAGTAAATCAAATAGCTTTGGTCTTCTGAGGAGGGAATATGAATCCCTTAAAATTAGCCCATGCAGAAGCAGCATCGATAGCAATTTGAAGCCTTCGGCATTCTTGAATTGCAGATGATCCACTACAATAAAGAGCAAAATCATGAACAAACAGTGATCCTTGTATGCTAGGAGGTAGGTGACTCATGGGACTACTGATAGCATTAGCAAATAGAGTCACACTCGGTATGCTGTCTTGGGGGACATCATCTTCTTGCATGAAGGATGTAGATAGTTCTGAACGTACTCTTACTTTAATTGAACGGTTTGATAGAAATTCTCCAATAAAAGAAAACATCTCTAAAATACCACCCCTCCAAGTGGTGTCATTTGCTTTTATAAGTCAAAAGACACTTACCAACTGGTTTTGGTTAGCAAAGGCAACAGGTCTAGCATAATTCGGTTCTTCCTTACACGAAATTGCCTGTTTGATAAAAGTTTTTTTTATTATAGATACCACATAAGTCTGTTGTTGATTATTATCTCAAATAGTTTGCATATGCAACTAGTCAATGCTATAGGCCTATAACAAGATGGCAATTCGGGTTCTTATCAAGACTTGTGGTCGGGACTTATAATTGAAGTATGCCAGGAAACTGGAGATGTAAGGGAAGCCAATAGACCATTAAGGGTTTCTAATAAAAAAATCCTTAGTATCCGAAAGAAGATGTAAAATAATTTCATATCGGATGCCATCCTCACCTGGGGCAGTCAAAGACGAGCTAGAGATAGCATTTTACATCTCCTTCATACTGATAGGTAAGTTAAAAGCTTTAATATTGGAAGAAGCCGGTGGAACAACAGATAGTGCTGCTATAATTTGTTGAAATACTGGGGAATAATTGTCAGCACTTGATACATGAGCAAGTACCTCTGCTACATCTTTAGAACAGATATATATCTATTAATTTCCCTTAATATTGGTAAAGGCCTAGGGACAACATTGCCTGGAAATTTTCAAATATTGTCCCATATTTCCTTTGTAGAAGTTTTTGTATTGGTATTAGATATATATTTCCTCCATGATGTTTTTTTTTTCTTTTATAAAAGTTCTTTTTTGGTTGGCACAGGCTCTGAGGTACACTATTCGATCTGCTTCATACTTCGTTCTTAAGTATCTTTTGAAGAAAGTTTGGGCCGCTTTCCTTGCATTAGCACATTCCTTACTCCACCAAGGAACTACAGAGTGATGAGGTAAACTGCATGCCTTAGATATAAATTTTCTAGCATTATTATCTACAACACTTGAAAGGTGTTGATAAGCATGTACTGGAGATGTAAAGTCACCATACTCTATTGGTGTTTGCAAAGTTATCACAAGATGTCCAATGTGCCTCATGTATCTTCCATTTTTCTGGAGATGGAGAAGGAATATTGTAGGCATAATTCAACACTATTGGCCAATGGTCACTTCCATGTAGGTCTTGATTGAATTACCAGGGGGGATCCAATCAAATGGATGAGGAACAGATTGACAAATCAATGGCTGATGTAGAGTTAAAAGATTACATCATACCTAGTTGGAGAACGATCATTCATTAGCATTAAATTATTGTTGTCAATTAATTCTTCAACAAGATTACCCCCATCTATCACATGCATCTCCACCCTATAAAGCATGCTTTGCATTAAAATCACCCATTAAAATAAAAGGGGAAGGGAGCTGATTGATCAGGTCTTGGAGGTCAAAGAGTCAACTTCTTGGATTCCCAGGGAGGTCTTAGAGGAGTGTTTCTATAGAGGGTTCAAGATATAGCAAGCATAAATTATTTTCTTCCTGATATGCGTTTTAACAGCACATGCCTATAGTGGGGTATATTGAGGGGAATTCTTTCAAATTTTACAGACTTGTGAATAATAAAACCTGAGCCACTTTGAGCTCTTGCAACTTGCTAAGGATCTTCAAAATTGATAATTGAGTCCAGGATTAAATGGTTTGTCACTGATCTTGGTTTCTTGTAGGCAAATTATCTTGACGTCTGAGTCGCTGGTTAAAGTTTTTATTTGATCAATATTGGTAATTAAACCTCTGAAATTCCACTAGATGATGCGAAAGAGCCGTTCAGTTGTAACAGAAAGACGATGTAAATGGAACAAAATTCTATTAAACAGATATCGAGCTTAGATACCAAAAGTTACGAGCAAGAATGTCACAAAAATTCAAACAAAATTAAACATGAGCTATCAAGTTAATGCAGGTTGGTTTATTAACAGTGCAGGGAAGAGCAAGTGATAAGATAAAAAAAGAAAAATCCTTACTGTGTATGAGCGTGTATGTGACATGTGCAGTACATGGCTCCCCCTAAAAATGACTGTACTTGTGAAATAATTGCACCCAGCTCTTGAGAGGCGTACTGTAGGCGGGTTATGTGGCAAGAGATATGCAGGTTTTAGGCGATCAATTGAGACCCAGTCTTCTTTTCCACGAATGTTGATGAAGAAAGCCCTCGGCGTCCGACGGATCGTGAGGAAAAAGCCCGTGTACGGGGGGGTGGGGTGTTTAGAGGTGGCTTGCTGGTGAAGTTGAGCAGGGAAACGTTTGTTGCCCAGTGCAGATCTGTTGATATGTTTTGCTTTGCTGGGAGCTTGTAAGTCTGGCACCATGGAGTAGATTTTCGCTGGAGATTGTTGGAGGAGGAGGTTCCAAACGGAAAAAAATCGGCAGGGACGACCAACGGTTCGCCATTCATCTGGGATTTGGATTACAACGCCTTGGCAGATGCCCAACGAAAAGATCCAGAGTATCAATGCAGGACATCCAGAGTATCAATGCAGGACATCCTGCACATCTCTCCGTTGGGAAGACGTCCCCCTCAACGACTCCAACGCCACCCTACGCTGTGACTTCAGTACTGGTAGCCTTAGAACGTGGATATCTGCTTCCATATTATGTCGACAGGCGTTTGATTTTAATCATGGCCTCTCATATCCCTCGCGCCGATCTACTGCACAGCTACCGAGGACGGTTTTGCCATTTTATCATATCACTCGCTCTTCCCTGCACTGTTGATAGACCAACCTGGTGTTGCTTTTATATCTTATCACTCGATCTCCCCTGCACTGTTACTAAACTAACCTGGTTTGGCTTTTTTATCTTATTACTCGCTCTTCCCTGCACTGTTGATAAATTAACCTGGTTTTGCTTTTTTATCTTATCAGTTGCTCTTTCCTGCACTGCTAATAAACCAACCTGTATAAAACTGATAGCTCATATTCATACAATTTATACAGGTTGGTTTATTAACAGTGCAGGGAAGAGCGAGTGATAAGGATAAAAAAGCAAACCCATTACAGAGTACG
>NC_090727.1:11399806-11442306 GCF_036898095.1 Palaemon carinicauda | reverse complement strand
AAATTGAATATCTTTCAAACGTATGCACTTACAACATCCCATAAGAGGAAGAAATAGCAACTTTTAATGCAGATCTGGATATATCTATGAAAAACATGACTCAATTTACATTTGTTTTGGGTAATTTCAATGCTAAACTAGGTCACAAGAAGAGAGGAGAATCAGCTGTTGGTAAATTTGGATTAGGTACAAGGAATGACAGAGGAGACATGCTTGTAGAATTTGCTGAAAGAACCAATCTCAAAAATATGAACACCTTCTTTTATAGAAAACGGACATGGAGAAGCCCAAATGGAGAAAAGAAATGAAATAGATTCTATTCTTAGTAAAAAAAATCAATTTTGTTGAATATGTAACATGAACAAATCAAACGTCAAGATGTCTTAGAATGGTGAGAAGCAAAATTTTTTTTAGATCTAAGGAAAGGGAGAGACAAATAATTCTAAGGAAGAAATTAAACACTCCTGTAATAAGAGAAAAATCTGATGAGTTCAGTATAGCAAAGCAAAATAGGTACTCCCAGCTACAAGATAAATTGGAAACAAATAAAAAAGAAACGATCAGTAATTTAACAAAACTTGTATTGGAATCAGCACAAGAGATAGGTGGAAAACCTCCTAAACAAGATCAAGGAAACTATCATATAAAAACAAAAATCTAATGAAGAAAAGATTGGAAATGAGGGTAAAATCCAAGCGAGATGAAACAGAATTAGCAGAACTATCCAAAACAATAAATAAACTAAAAACCAAAAATATTCCTGAAAACAATCAGATCAAAATTGAGGAAACGCTACTAAAGAAAGGAAGAAGCATCACATTTATGAAAGGAAGACTTGGAATAGGACGCCAACAGATGTTTGCTTTAAAGGATGAAAATGGAAATATCTACAATAGAGATAGTGATAAAAATTGCAGAAAATATCTATACAATGCTGTACAATAATGATAAATTTGACACGAGGAATAATGAAACACCTGAACCGGTACGAAATGTAACAGTAGGAGAAGTAAAGAAAGCATGTAAAGCCATGAAAAAGGCAAAACAACAGGAGAAGATAGCCTAAAAATTGATTTACTAATAGTTGGAGGAGATTTCATGATAGTAAAACTCGCTGAACTCTACATCCAATGTCTGCAAGAATGCTCTATACCTACAGCTTAGAAAAACTTTATTATACTAATTCACAAAACGGGAGACAAAAAAGACCTGAAAAATTACCGCCCAATAAGTTTACTCTCCGTAATATATAAAATATTAACAAAAATCATACTAGGCCGAATAGAAAGACAACTAGACTGTAATCAACCATGAGAGCAGGTAAGCTTTAGAAGTGGGTATTCAACAACTGACCATAGCCATGCAATTAACCAGCTAATGACAAACCACTATGTATTGCATTTATAGACCACGAGAAAACTTTTGATTCTGTGAAAACCTCAGCAGTAACGAAAGCCCTTAAAATCAAGGAATAGAAGAATGTTATGTTAGAGCTCTTGAATATATCTTCGGTATACACACAAGAAAGGGGACACCACCTTATGCAAAAATTATAGGCCTATCAGTCTATTAACACATGCTTATAAAGTTTTAACAAAGATCATACAAAGTAGAATAGCAAGGCAAGAAGAGGAAATAATTGATGAGGGTCAAGCAGGATTTAGGGCGGGTAGAGGAACAATTGATCATGTATTCACCTTCTCACAAATCATAGAAAAATTCTGGGTGAAGGAAAAAGATCTGTATTGTGTATTTATTGACTTCAGGCAAGCGTTTGACTCCATATGGAGGGAAGGAATGATCAGGATTTTGAAGGAATGGGGATTAGAACCAAAAATACTGGAAACCATCAGGAGATTGTATGAAAGGACATCGGCTAGAGTAAGAAAAGGAAAGTGTTTGACAGAAGAGTTCATAACCACTGGTGGGGTTATACAGGGTTGCCCACTATCACCACACCTCTTCAACCTATACTTGGAATGGGTTATGAGAATGGCACTTGGAGATTATGAGGGTGGAATAGATATAGGAGGGACAAAAATATCTAACATGAGGTATGCAGATGACATAGTGCTTTTAGCAGAAACTAGGAGGAACTTCAGAGAGTGTTGAGAATGGTGGAGGAGCAGTGCAGTAGGTATGAATTAGTGATAAATAGAGAGAAACCCAAAAGTATGAAAATTGGACGCCAGAGAGAGGCCTTAGAAATGCAGCTATCAGAGGGAGAAGTGGAACAAGTCAATGAGTTTAAATATTTGGGAGTGTTTTTCACAGCAGATGGAAAGATGGAAAGAGCAATTCAAGACCGAATCTCAAGTGGCCAGAAAGCATTTGGAAGGCTAAGAAGAATCTGGAAAGATAGAAATATATCCATTAAGTTGAAAATTAGGCTATTAAGAGCAATAGTAATCCCCACAGTGATATACGGTGCTGAATGCTGGATACTGAAGAAGAGAGAAGAGAAAAAGTTGTTAGCCTTTGAAATGAAATGTCTGAGAAGAATATGTGGTGTAAGATGGGAGGACAGAATTACGAACGAGAGAGTGAGAGAAATGGCTGGTGTTGAGGACACAATTCTGATTAGAGTGGAAGATATTCAGAGGAGATGGTTTGGGCATGTGCAGAGGATGGAACAGGACAGATGGCCAAAGATAGTGCTTCATGGTCAAGTGGCCGGAAATAGAACGAGAGGACGACCAAGAGATACATGGGTGAAAACCTTCAAGAAAGCTAATAGAGGCGAGACATTTCAGCAGCTGGCACAGATGGCATTGGATAGGAGTCTATGGAGAGACTGGCGATATCAGATGCAGGACCCAACCCGGAGAATTCCGGACGGGATTTAGTGAGATACAGGAAGTACAGCAATCCTAAAATTACATAAAGATAGTGAGAAAATTATGATTAAGAAAGAAGTTAGACAGGTAGACCCATCTTTCTTAAATTATTCACAATAGCCTTAGAAGAAGTTTTTTGAAGTTTTTGTAGTTCATATGTGAAGGATCTAATTCAATATTGTTACTGTTTTATAAAAATTGAATCTTGATTGTTTATTCTTATCTTATAGTTTATTTATTTCCTTGTTTCCTTTCCTCACTGGGCTATTTTTCCCTGTTAGAGCCTCTGGGCTTATAGCATCTTGCTTTTCCAACTAGGGATATAGCCTAGCTTGTAATAATAATAATAATAATAATAATAATAATAATAATAATAATAATAATAGAGTAATTAAATATTAGGACTTTGCGAAAAAAATATCATACTACAAACAAAATAGTAGAATGAAAATAAATCAAAAAGCTAAGCTAAATAACCATCAAAAAGCTAAGCTAAAGTAACAACAGACAGTGTTTTTATATTATAAACGAACTTGACCGTTGTTGCAATACACAGGTTCCAAAAATCCCAGCGGTTCATAAACTAAAGTTTGTGCTATGACAGAACGTCTGGATGTTCAAACAAAGCTGATGCACACTTAGTAGTTGAAAGTTACAACAACAAAATCATTACTTTATAAACAAAACCTTTTCAATGAATGTGACTCGAATGTTTTAACAAAACATTTGAACGTCTCTTGTGCGTAAACAATCACCGTTGGTTATTTCAGATTACAGAAACACATATTTCAACAATGAAAACATATCATGGACAGAAAACATACTCCCATTGAAATTGCTTTCTTTTTGTCTGTCTCTCTTAAGACGGAAACGATGAAAAGGAGAGGTCGTTAGACTAAAGAATACTTCTCTTAATTTACTTTTAAGAAAAAACTCCTCAATAAAAAAAAAAGCTACTCCAACCTTCCTCAGAGAAGAAATGGAGATGGAACACATCTGCATTAATGACTCCCATGAATAGTAAATTCTAGCCCATTCCAAAAGCCGCTAAGCTATTAATATATGCAGTAAGGAAAGAAATTTCCCAACACGTTACAAAACAGTATGAACTCTTTTTAAGCTTTCCTGGGTTTTAAATCCAATTAATATTCTTTACTCACTTTTCTTAGAACAAAATATACAAATCCTCCAAAAAGAAAAAAAATGAGGCATTTAAAAAAGTTTGCAAAAAACTTATAAAGTACATTTAACGCGTGAAAAGTATCAGCGTAGATCACATATTTGTTTGGCATGTATATATTACTTCTCAAATTTCAATAAAAACTGTCAAAATACATTATCAAATTTATTATTTTTTTCGAACCTAAGTGTGAGTATACATAAACACAGCCACAAAATAAAACCGAATCAGCAAAGAATTTGAAGCTAAAACGAAAAGAAATTTTGTATAATTCACTTAGGTGAAGTGAATGGATGAGACACATTTCCCATGAGTTTGAATAATAATAATAATAATAATAATAATAATAATAATAATAATAATAATAATAATAATAATAATGATAATAATAATAACAACAATAATAATAATAATAGTAATACTAATATAATAATAATAATAATAATAATAATGATAATAATAATAATTGCTTTTATCAAAAGAGATGAACAGTAAGACTGTTGAAGTGAAATTTCATTGGGCTTCTTTAAGGAGCTTCAATTGGGTTGAAAGATTCAATTACTGATCACATTCGTTGTATCAAAATAAATTTCCTAAAAGTTATTCATAAAAAATTAATAACTTATTTGAATATGAAAAAGGCTATTTGGTAAGTATTAACGCAACCTACTTTACAGTAACCAGTTCATAAATAAAGAATTTTTAATTTTTCAAAAAGATTCTGTTACATTACCTTTATTTGTTCAGCAAGAGAGCTCCTACTTGTCTATACACTCTTTGACTTATAATGAATAATATACTTTTTAATAGGCAAATATTTGGGCCGGATAATCCAACTATGGGTCTACTTTTTAAGAGAGTTCTTTTCTTTCTTTCTTTTCGACTTCCAAGAAGAATTTCTTGATTTTCCGTTTTAGGATTGATATAGCATCATCACACCCACCCCACCAGAGCAGATATATTCGAGTCAAAGGTATCAAAGAAATATGCATTTTTGGCCTTCACCATAATGGGAACATTTCAGTTACTTCTAATTTTTCAGAAAATCCCTACATTGTTTCTAAAATTTCATACCCAGTTGTTTCTTTTTACACATTTAAAGGAATTATAAAAATTCAAAACAAAATTCTAAACCATGGATTAAAATTTAAACATAATCATAATTTTTCAATCTTTACCCCCTGAAACATACTCCCAGTAATTATGACTTAATCCTCATCCTGAACGCGGCTTGTTAACGGAAGAAAACTCAAAATTAGCCTCAAAGGTATTTCAATTGCACCCATATCAGAGGACTTCCGACAGCCTGTCGGTGTCCGCACAACCATATTATGCACCTGGACGCAGTTTACCTTAAAACCGAATAGCACGCATCCTCAAAGAATAATAAAAGGTGGATTGATAATCTATATCAACGGTTTAACATTCTTAATGTAATTACTTGAGTTTACTTTTATAGGTTAGTTAATCTTTTAAGTTAATCTAGATTAAGTTCACATACAAAATAACAATTTGAATTTTTAAGTATGTTGAGTCAAACGTGGTAACAACGTATAAAATGTTGTTACATATGAATACTGACAAATTTGTTTATAATTCGCATAATAAAATGGCCACTTTCTCACTACAGATGCTTACGCTAAAAATTTAGTACCTTGAAATATTTTTTCAGCTATAATTTATAAAGTTAAATAATATACTGAAAACTTCAAGCCATGACTCATTCTCTCGTAAACAATACCAACATTTACCAATTTTACTAATGCCATTTCTCTCTCAATAAGCACTCCCTGAAAATTTGAATTATGGTGTGGAAAAATGTAGAAGAGGCCAAAGCAGTTTTCCAAATTTATTTGTGCGAGTTGTGTTAGTTCATTCAACTTTTAACACTAATTTAACTCCTGCCTGCGATTTCCCTCTGCAAAATTTGCTCTCCTTATAAAATGGGTTAAATTAGTTTCCTTACTCATGCGAATAATGTTAACAAACCAGACAACCTTACGACTGAATAAAGTCTGCTGTCATTTCTATTAGTGGAAAGCATGAACATTTGTGTTTGGTAAAATCATGTGTTGAATTCAATAAATTCGACACCAGGAGCTTAGAAATTCGTAGGTCGAGGGTAATCTACAGTTCAATTAGAATTTAAACCGGTTTTCTATTTAGCTGCTTTAAACATCCTCCGTAAAAAAACAATACTTGGGTCTCTAGACATAATATAAAAAATAATCATGAATATTTGGCTACAAATTATGCAACTGGAATAATAATGAGATATATCTCATTATTATTCCAAGAAGTAATTAACATACTATTGATAAACAATATCAACTATAGTCCATAATTTCAAGTTCTTGTTAAATATTAAAAGCATAATATGCTCTGAAAATATCCAATGTGAAATTGTACAAACTCAAAAGAAAAATAAAAAAATGAAAGGCAAAGTAATTTCTATTACATAGAATGATTACAGGCAAACGTATACAAAAGGTCATAATCTTCAAAGGTCTTATTTACAGACTCAAATCAAACCCAGACTGCGTACTCTAGTACTAAATATCGGGCCCATATACTTAATAAATGTGAATAATTAATAACGGACTTTATAGGATGGATACAGAAATAAAACCAAAGTAATGGAAATGCAAGATCTAGATATAAGAAAAATATGGAAAAAATAATCAAATTTACCATAGTTAAGATGAAATAAAAACTGTAAAATACTCGCCACACATAACGATAACAGCTAACCTCCCAAAGGCAAGATCTTCAACATGTATTATACACCTTAAATTTACGCTATAATCTTAGAAGATAGAGAAACAAAATCATGTAATATCCACTTAAGAGAAATCAGCATTAATAATGAAATGAAACGGAGTCTACAAATAATAAAAAAAAATTCACACGAAAGATTGGCGTCACAACTACCAAGGCCTAGATATAATAAAAATAACTCAGGACGAGCGGACTTATATAAAATTAACCTCATCCAGACAGAAAAAAATCGAAGCAAACGAAATATATTACACTACAGATGGGGTCGATGATTTTTGGCCCCATCTTGAATCTGGGAGGAAAATTTCACTCCATCTTCCCAAGCCAACGCCGTGGCCAGAAATGGCTTCCCTTGCGCCACCTGACATCGTCCAAATGAAAGACCATATTTTTAAAGTCAGTTTTAGTCATCGATATCGGTAAAAGATTTTGTCTCATCTTGGATGACCTTCCTTTCGTTACAGATGGGGGTTTCCTTTCCTATTTATGAGGGTCGTGGGCAGGCTTGTGTTCGCTCAGTCTGGTACAGTTGGACACAGGAATTCTTGTATTCCTCCCACATCGATTATTCTTTTCTGTGATCCATATATATATGTATATATATATATATATATATATATATATATATATATATATATATATATATATTACTTAAGAACTCATTGTAATAGGTGGATCCCCTTTTATAAATCCGACGAGAAGATAAAAATTTGTTGCAACCAAGAGTCCAAAACTAAGGTTTTGGGGTCGCATAACCATGATGTTGCTGCATTTCAGTATCAGTTTTCCTATTGTTGGAATATTGTCCTTCCTTGTGTAAAATTGATTCAAGTTGATGCTGTATTTATTCCTGATAAAAACAGCAAAACCGAGACCGTCGTCTTTAGATAGTCTGTTTGACTTTTACATTTTATTACTATGGAGATTATTAATTTTTACCCTTAATGTTGAGTTGACGTCAACAGCGTCACAGTGGCAGTGTGCAAAATATTGCCTTTTCAGCGAAGCCGAGACACTGAGTTGTTCATGTGAAGTGCAATATTTATTTTCGTAAGAAAATCTATTATGACTGTAATTATTAATATTTTCATTATTTGTATATGTCTAACTCTTATCAATTTATCAATTTCTTTTTTCTCATCTTTCCTAGAAAATCAATGAAAACATAAATAGTATAAGACTAATGATCTATACAAAATATGTAGATGTTTTTTTTTCGTCTTGACACTATAAAATAGAGAAATTAGAGAAATTCTTCGAGACGAAAAAATCCATTAATATCACTGTTGAAAAGAGTTCATTTTTTCTAGCAGTAATGCAAAGCATAAAATATTTCCCTCCAATAAAGAAACCAAAATCTTCTGCCATTAATTGAAAAAAACATATGAAGTTACCTTTACAATAAAAGAGAATACAGCGTAATATTATCCTGGTTATCAGATTGATTTAAACTTCAGTACCAGTATCAGATGTAATTTGTGCTAGAATACAATTACAAATACAGTGGACAATATCGTTCTTGGTAAATATGTAGTAAAACGCAAATATTTGCCTTTGTTTTGTGAGGAAAACTACCTGGAATTACAAAAAAAGGTCTCTTCAAAAGCACAAAAGCTATTTGTTTTCATGACGGGAACAATGTCATTCGAGTACATTGTTGGAGTTCTGACGAAAGCGCAGCAAACAGTAGTTGGTTTAATTGTAAAAACAACAAATTAGTTGGACTGTCGATTGCTCCAAGTCTCAAGGTCAGTGGAAATACTCCTTCCAGTACACTAGACGACATCGACAATAAGCTTGGCATTAGAGAAATAACTAAAATTAGTTTCTGACCGATGAAAAGACGTAGAGACTTTGTGTAAAAGCCCAATTTGCTCCATTTCGCCTTCCAGCTTTAATGCCTGTTGTCGAATATTATTCTTTATGACTTAGTATTTTTATAGCAAAACGAATTCCACTGATCGAGAGAAGGTCTATTTTCTAAAAAGAATAACGTTGAACTATCAACTGCAAATACTCTTTTTGAAATGCATTCGAATCATGTAAACAAAACACAATATGCAATTAAATATGACGATTACTGTAACTAGTGTACGATAATCTCAATACAAAATCAACAATAAAGATAGAAAACAAGAACCAGTTTGAGTAAATTGTTCCAATGAAATTCATACAAGAGCCATTTCGCTTCCAATAAAATAACAGTATCAAAGACAGCCACGTTTGTTGTCAACTGCATTCGCAGAACTTCGGGACAATACAAGACAGCAAAATAGGAAAGATTTCGAACTTGGGAAACAGGTGCAATATATAACAAGGTTCTGGAAGTTTTCATTTCCCGGAGTGTCTCGCAACAATTGTATTGTTGCAGACTTTGGGGAGTAATCAATCTAACATTCTGTAAATGCTTGCAGATACCAAATTGGAAGATATTTTAGTTTCTCTTCTACATGTTTTATCATGGCTTTTCAACAATGATATGAAGAAAAGGATTTTAAGTAATAATTTTGACCAATATTATGTGCAGTAATAATTTTGACCAATATAATAAAATGTGTGCATTCAGAAATAAAGTAGGAGATAGATTTGGTTTATTAATTCCTTCTAATACAAAAAAATATATCACAACTCACTATTTCCATTAATGCATAATTCATGATATTAAACATAAATATGAAAAAGGTAAAAAGGTTATTCTACTCATAAAATGAAAGTAGGTTTATTTTCAGAGTATTAGCGCAAGATTGTACACATGCGCCAAAACACAAACATGTCCAAATCAGCTGGAAGATTAGAGTTGTGCAACCGTGATTAGAATAAGAATGGATCTCCTGTTATGATCTCTCTCTCTCTCTCTCTCTCTCTCTCTCTCTCTCTCTCTCTCATACACACACACACACACACATATATATATATATATATATATATATATATATATATATATATATATATATATATATATATATATATATATATATATATACATATATATATATATATATATATATATATATATATATACTTAGTCTTTACATCGCATTGTGACAAGTATTAAACAAATTTGACTGTCCTGTTTTTTATCTCTTCAAAATATTACAATAAAAATAACTATTGCTCTATAAGATATTACGGAGGTTTTCCGGGATTTATAAGAGTAAAGGTCTTTTAAAGCAAACATAAGTCTCTCTCTCTCTCTCTCTCTCTCTCTCTCTCTCTCTCTCTCTCTCTCTCTCTCTCTCTCTCTCTCTCTATATATATATATATATATATATATATACTATATTATCATTACCAGCTAAACTACAAGCCTAGTTGGAAAAGCAGGATGCTATTAGCCTAAGGACTCCAACAGGAAAAAATAGCCCAGTGAGGAAAGGAAAAGGGAACTAAAATAATAAAAGAGAAGCAATAACAATCAAAAATAAAATATGAGATCATTAACAACGTTAAGTTACGTATATAATATACAAACTATAGAAACTTCACAAAAACAAGAGGAAAAGAAAAAAGATAGAATAGCGTGCCGTAGTGTACCCTCAAGCAATGGAACTCTAATCCAAGACAGTGGAAGTCCATAGTACCGAGGCTATGGACCTACCAGGGACTAGAAAACATGGTCTAATTTTGGAGTGTCCTCCTCCTAAAAAAAGGTGCTTGCCATAGCTAAAGACCCACTCTCACCCTTACCAAGAAGAAACAATTATATTGCAGTGGTTAACCCCTTGAGCAAAGAAGAACTGTTTGGTATTCTTAGTGTTGACAGGTGTATGAGGACAAAGGAGAATGTGAAAAGAATAGGCCAGACAATTCGGTGTATGTGTAAGCAAAGAAAAAATGAGCCGTAACCAGAGAGAGAGAGAGAGAGAGAGAGAGGAGAGAGAGAGAGAGAGAGAGATTTAATGTAGTACTGCCTGGCCGGCCCAAGGAACCTTTAACCATCTAGAAGTAGTGTCTCAACAGGTGGCCAACCTACTACCTACCTACTAATATATATATATATATATATATATATATATATATATATATATATATATATATATATAATATATATATACACATATATATATGTATATATATGTATGTGTGTGTGTAAGTCCTCACCATCCGATAGACGGTTACGACCATTCAGTTTCTCATAATGTCGCCAGGGATGAAATTGCTAGTGCCATTCCATTTTTCATGACCAAATCATATACAGGTACCGCTTTGATATTGCATGGACTGGTGGGCAGTAAGAGCCGCAAGTCAATTAAATCCTGAAACGTGAGCCAAGTCCTATACCTCTTTCCCAGGTGCCCACACAGGCAGATTCCAAAGGTAAGAGGTGGGGTCGCCCCAACCCTACGCCACAGACACATACATACATACATACACACACACACACACACACATATATATATATATATATATATAGAGAGAGAGAGAGAGAGAGAGAGAGAGAGAGAGAGAGAGAGAGAGATGTGACTGTATGGGTATCTTCATAGCAAATATGCGTACGAGAATTTGATCGCTAAGATTATCGTGTAAGAAGATGAAAAGAAAACTATTTTGTTCGTAATTACAAGATATATATATATATATATATATATATATATATATATATATATATAAAAGCATAAACTACCACGTTATGAACGGCAAGAATAAAAATTCGGCCACGGGAAATTATTTTAAAAAATGAAGGCTGAGATAATGAACGAAATGAAGCGAGTCAAAGAAAAAAGTTAGGTTGAGAAAAAATGAGATAAACACTTAAGGAGAAATTATTATTGGTATCAATGTAACAATTAATAATAAGCAACGAAAAACCAAAAAACTAAAACAGTCAGTCGGTCAGCATAAGAACAATTATTTTTTCTTAACAGATTTTATCCCACATTTTACCAACAACAGCCAATAACAAACTAAACATTTCAAAAGTTGAATGCAATGAGGGACAATAAAGCGCTTCTGGGAAAAGAAACCCTTCAACATTCGAAACTTCTTTCTGGTTGACAACTCCAATGTCACCACAATAAGAATATGTCGCTTCAGGCATCCTCTTTCTTCATCAAAGATTGCAGTGATATTGAAGTCCCCGATGTATACATTCTGAAATTCTATAATTTTCTCTAGATGACTTAAGCACGATATGTAAATATGAATATAAATAAATATATATATATATACATACATACACACACACACACACACACATATATATATATATATATATATATATATATATATATATATATATATATATTTAAAGGTGTTTATTTATATATTCATATAAGCCATAAAATCTCTTAATACCGAATTCACTCTGCCTCGGGATCAGAGACCCTAGGGGAATTAACTTTATGATTATGGCTTCTGTTTGGCCGTGGATTCGAACTCTGACAAAGGAAACCTCAGGTTCCAGTGTTTTTCCCTGTGGCCCGGTGGTATAAAGACATTTACTTTAGCCTTGGATGGAGTTAGATCAGGAGTTAGCTTTTCGGTTCTCTGAAAGTATTCTAAGATTGAGGTTAATATGCTAACCTCATTTCATGTTTGACCCTCGTTATACTGAAGGCGAGGGTATTCTAAAATAAAGAACACGGGAAAAAATTTACTCGGTCTTTATATTGGGGATGAGGGTAAAAGTCTGCGGCTCTTAGCTGTGGAGACCATTGTCACTTCCGAAAGTTCAGACTTCTCATCACCCACTATAATTTACAATTCAAATAAAAATTGTGAAAAATACTGTAGCTTTAGTAGAAGACAAAACAAAACTAAGACGATGAATCTAACAACACCGTTGAGAACTCAAAGGGATGGGGGAAGAAAAAATGCCAAGAAGAAAAATTTCAAATCTCTCCAACATTATCATATAGTATTCACGAATGCACATAAAATAGGATGTCAAAAGCAAACAGTACACCCTTGAATCTTACTTGCTGACTAAATTTCTTTAACAAACTCTTTCTTCTTCCTTAATTTTGATAAAACTGAACTCTTGAACAAAACAAAAATTTAAACTAAATATAATACTTAAACGCACAATTAAAAGCATACGAACAATACCACCCAAAACAGACTTGAAAACTACCACGCAAAAAATTACTAAAACTAACACAAAGTTTATATATATATACATATATATATATATATATATATATATATATATACATATATATATATATATATATATATACACATATATAATATATATATATATATATATACATACATACATGCATACAAACATACACACATATATATATATATATATATATATATATATTACGGTCTGCAATAAAAACAGAAGAAAATATCTTAGGAACACTTCTTGATAACTAATCATCGCACTCCAAAGAAATGTGAGGCATATGGCCCTAATTATCTATAATGATGATTCCTAGGAAGCAATTATCATTATGCACTGCACTTACAACGGATTAGGTTATTGGGAACACGGTATTTTCCATGCAAAACGTAGTATTCAAGAAACAGTGTTCGGTAAAGAAAAAAAAAAAGTTTCACTTACATTCAATTAAAATAACACCACATCTCTCTCTCTCTCTCTCTCTCTCTCTCTCTCTCTCTCTCTCTCTCTCTCTCAAGAAGGTCCTTCCACGTTATTCCACTTATTTTGAATGAAATTTCTCCATCGGCTCCATATTTCATATCTCATCACTGGCAAAAGTAATGTATAACATACTAATGAGATCACTTTTTTTTTTTTCAAAGTAGGAAAATGACAATATCGACCAACAATGCATCATATGTTCATCATTACTTGCATTATTCATCAATCATTAAATATGTAAATGATCTTAACACAAGGAAAGAGCCATACAAAAACATAATATATAAAGAAATTCTTTGGTCTTAATCAGAGCAATATAATTCATATATGTATATATATATAATTTAACGACAGCTTGAAAAGAAAAACACATTTGAAATAGCCCACTGAACACCCTTCTCTGCACTTCAATACAAAGATTGGTTTCCCTGAATCTAAGATAACAGCAATAAATTCATAATAAATTGAATGAAATTGAATTCTTATAATATTCTTTATTTATAGTCAAGCTTTTTTTCTATATAATAAAGCATATATTATAAAACTAGAAAATTATTACTTATTCGATTTTTTAAAATATCCTATAAAGAATTTTTAAACGCGCAAAAATGTCCTTAAGAAACGAAAAGTATTTTTTTTATTGCTAATAATTCGCTCCTCAATAATGTCTTTTCGTTGAGCAATAATTATTCATCAATTATCACGTGCACGAAGACGGTAAAATTCCCAGAACATCTCTCATCTCTTCGTCTCGTTTCTCTCCTCAACCCTTTTTATCTCAGCAAGTTACCTCGAAAATCAGATAAATACTGTTTATATTAAAAGTTATATATACTAATTGAAAAAAGCTAAAAATTATTATGTTTCTATGTAATGACTGGCCATATCAAACGATGAAATATCTGTACTCGACTATGCAATGTATTTAGTATTTAAAATATACAGTAGAAAGAAAAGAACACAGCAACTATGCTCCGATGACAAAAAAAAAATAATGTGATTAAACTGTATTCATCATAATCACCTCCTACGCCTTTTGACGCAAAGGGCCTCAAAAGAGGGATTAATTGGCTAGATTTATCAAAGGATAGCCTTTTCCTTGTGATGCACAGTGTCTATCTAAGGCAAGAGACCCTTGCCGATCTATACTTATTCCAGTAAGAACATCGGTCACACACCAGGAGTAAAAGCCGAAGAGACATTTTGTCTAACACCTTAAACGTACTCCAAAGTTTATTTAGAAAAACAAATACAGCAATAAAAAGTTTCTGCATGAAATTAATTCGTCGCGTCAGGCAACGTTTGCAACATGTAAGAAAGGGCGTTACCTTCCTTATATAAGCGAAAATGAAGTGCCATTGAATCTTACAATTAGATTTTTAGCTCAAAAATATTCATAAGGATAACAAATGTATAACTTACACACACATATATATATATATATATATATATATATATATATATATATATATATATATATATATATATATATATATATATACATACACACGAGACCCATATCCACAATAACGAATGCTGTCTCCAAATATTTCCGTAACTACGTGATCCTGTAAATGTAAAAGTTGTCGAAAATGGTACAAGCAAATACAACGAAGCGTATTGTTCGCAACTCACAAACATTTTGCACCGTCATGGCCCTCAGTTTCATGACGATTGTTCGCAACTCACAAACATTTTGCACCGTCATGGCCCTCAGTTTCATGACGATTGTTCGCAACTCACAAACATTTTGCACCGTCATGGCCCTCAGTTTCATGACGATTGTTCGCAACTCACAAACATTTTGCACCGTCATGGCCCTCAGTTTCATGACGATTGTTCGCAACTCACAAACATTTTGCACCGTCATGGCCCTCAGTTTCATGACGAAATCCACAGAGTCAAATTCTAAAGCTGCCTGCTCCTCATGGCACTCAGGACAATCAAAAATTTTGTATTTTGACCGTGGCGTAGATCAGATATTTTTCTTGCTTTTTACCATTCGTCTTTACGTAATTCTCCACCTATGTATGACTTTTATCATAGTGATTTTGTGGGAAATGGTATTTACGTTTCAATTTCCTGGTTCATTATTTCCGTCAGTTTAAATGGGAAGTTTATGGAAAATTTTCTTTCATTATAGTCGCTTCTATTTCTATTAGCGATCAACAATTTTATAAATAATCATCCTTTGACTATCACTCTATGAGCGATCCCCCCTATGTTAACTCTATTGTTTCTCTCATTTTCCAACATTGCATAAATCACTTTTGCTGAGGTTCTCAATTCTGCTCCTCTTACTCAGACCCAAGGAAGGGCCCTTACAGTGCATAAAGCAACCTCGTGCAATTTAGGATGGTAATCTTTATAGGAATCTCGCAAGAAGGGAAATAAAATGGATAGCCTCGGGGTCAGTGAGGAAGAGGCATGATCAGACTAAACTAAAGGACTATTTCCTCATTCCATTCGTTATTTATAAAAGAGACTAATTTTTGTATTCATGTTGATACATTATCATTAAAACAGAACACAAAGTGTGTATTGATGATTAAAGTTGGGTCGGTTTAATATAAATATAGTTTCGTAACATACACTGTACATACGTAGATATTACTCAAAACACTCATACATATATTCTTGTTGTGAAGACATATAGACTAATTTATCACAATGTAATATAAATGTGGTATTTTCAATATCAGTATGAATTTGTATATAAAGTATAAATACCATTTCACAACTAATGACAGGAGAGCAAATATAGCTTCCATTAAATCTATTTGGAAGTGCATCCTTGCATATACAAACTGCGCCCTTTCGTTCAAAGTTCTGCGAATTTCAGGGGAGATCAAAGGGACCGAGTAGTAAACGTGTGGCAAAACAAAAGCATTCCAGAGCACTCCACGAAGCTTCCTCGAAACTCAATAATTCTCGTTGTTTTTGCAGTTGTATACTTCTTCATTTGAAATAAAGAAAGAATCTGTATAAATATAATTACAGTTTTATTACTCTAATTCTATACTTTTAGGCTTCATTTGTGAGAAATTATTATAATTATTATTATTATCATTACTTTCTAAGCTACAACCCTAGTTGGAAAAGCAAGATGCCATAAGCCCAGGGGCTTCAACAGGGAAAATAGCCCAGCGAGAAAAGGAAACACAGAAAAATAAAATATTTTAAGAACAGTAACACCATTAAAATAAATATTTCCAAAATAAACTATAAAAACTTTAACTAAACAAGTGGAAAAAATAAGAAAGAATAGTGTGCCCGCATATACCCTCAAGCAAGAGAACTCTAACCCAAGACCGTGGAAGACCATGGTACAGAAGCTATGGCACTACCCAAGACTAGAGATCAATGGTTTGATTTTGTAGTGTCCTAGAAGAGCTGCTTACCATAGCTAGAGTCACTTCTACCTTTACCAAGAGGAAAGTGGCCACAACAATTACAATGCAGTAGTTAACCCCTTGAGAGAAGAAGAATGGTTTGGAAATCTCGGTGTTGTCAGATGTATGCAGACAGAGGAGACTATATAAAGAATAGGCCAGACTATTCAGTGTTTGTGTAAGCAAATGGAAAATTAACAATAACCAGAGAGAAGGATCCAATGTGGCACTGTCTGGCCCCATAACTATCTAGCGGTAGTGTCTCAATGGGTGGCTGGTGCCCTGGCCAACCTACTACCTACTGCTGTTTTCGTTATTGATTACCAAAATGAAGAAATCATCTGGTGAAAAAAAAAAAAAAAAAAATCTGTTGTTCACATTTGATGAGAATAATAGTATTAGTTAAAAATAAAATGTATTACGGTTCTAAGCTTTACTCTCCTGAACGAGAGGGCACCAAAACATCTCTGCGATCTCATTGCTGTCAAAACAATAGTAGAAACCCTTTTGTTCTTTATTATTTCATTCTATGGGGAAAAACAAAGTCCGTTTACCGGTCAATATACTATGGAATGAAAACAATTCCGTGCAGCGAAAAAGGGTCTGGCAGAACAGTGGCACTTTCTTTTTCAACTTGTGTTAATGTCAGTATCATACTCCGATTGAAAATTATATATCATTGATTCTTTAACCAAAAAAAAAAAAAAAAATCTAATCTTTTTCAGGTATTTTCCTTCTCTATCTTCTCTCATATACATCATACGATGACTAGTAAATCAAATAAATTTTTATATAATTAGCACTAATATTTAGTTAATTTTCTCATTTTTTTTTGTTTTAAAAAATGACTTTTCTCTTATAATTGTTTTTTTTTTTTTTTTACAACCTTAATAAAATACGAGATAGTGATGACACATATATCTCAGTCATAATTATTGATAACAATAAAACTGTGCAGAATCCAGTGCATAGAAGTTGACTGTATTCAGTCTTTCCAATCATTGATTATAAGTCATCTGGCATCCTTCAGTCTGTCCAATGTTAGTTCTTCAGTTGCAGGCATTACTTCGTCTTTTCATGTTATTTGCAGACAGGCTCAAATATCTAAACTCGAATAGGAAGTCTGCTATGTTTTAGAAAATTAGCGCCATTAGAATATATTGTTTTTACCTTCTGCTGCTCCCGTAGGTAAGATAAAATCTATTTAACGACTTTATTCTTTAATTTCTAATCTCTGCTTATCGCTGTTTGCTCAGCCGGAAGGAATACGAGACCATTGCTTCGGTGTGACAAAATACTGCAGCAAGGTATTGAGAAATTTTCGAATCTTAATCATTATTTATTCATAATTTCTATTTTCAAAAAAAAATGAAAACATTACGATCTACTTTTACAGGATGTCAGGAAAATTTTTGTTTTTAGTCAATGGTGATTTTTTCATATTTTAAAAACATATATACTTACATCATTAAACATCACTGTTTATCGACTGCGGCAAAAATAGAATATAGCAAATGAACATCTTAAATGCCTTACCCTTTAGAGAGAGATAAAACTTATATTCTAAACAGAATTATGTCTAAACGCATCCAGCAACCAGCGAATTTAACCGTTTCTTTGCAAATCGGTTCTATATTATACGAAATTTAAACAACAATAATTTTCATGATGTAAGAAATCGCAACAATGTTTCAAGAATCATAACACACAAAATTCTTGTTTTAAAAACTCACGAGCCTCAAATTCTTATAGTTCAGAATTTGCTCGTCATATCTTATAGTTTTAAAACTCAATGTCCTATAATCTGGTAACTTTGAAACTCACACATAATATATATTAGTAGTTACTAAAGGTACAAGTACATGCATTGTGAAAGAGAACGATGGGACGTTATTCCTTGATTTTTGCTCTTTCAAAGAAAAGAGAACAGGGTCTTTCATCTGGAACTTTGCACGGGAATAATTCATCTTTCCGTATATTACAGTGACTTTTAAAGAGTAAAGCATTGTTCACAAAATTTGGTA
The DNA here is from genome assembly GCF_036898095.1 of Palaemon carinicauda. Classification (NCBI taxonomy): domain Eukaryota; kingdom Metazoa; phylum Arthropoda; class Malacostraca; order Decapoda; family Palaemonidae; genus Palaemon; species Palaemon carinicauda. Next base: position 11,423,542 of record NC_090727.1, on the reverse strand, counting down.
AGGCTATATTACTCCGAGGAACTAGAAATAAAACCATGTCAGCTCAACTGAACAATAATAACCATACCGGACATGAACAAAAAGGTAGGCATGCACCAACATTCTTCTGATTGACAATGACTATTCTTTTCTTTTGATGTCATTCTCCAAAAAGGTAACAACCACACGAAACTAATGGGATTAGTAGTTTCTTAACACTTAGGACACTTGTATAACACTCGGTAGTTTTGTTACATAATGGGTATAAAACGGAAAATCGGTAATATAGCAATCAATTTTGTTTCATTACAGTTCTGTGATGAAGAAAAAACTTCGCCAAACACTTGACGATAGCTTTTGTACCATGGTCTTCCACTGCCTTGGGTAGAGTTCTCTTGCTTGAGGGTACACTCAGGTTCACTATCACTTCTTTAGTTTATAAGTGAAAGATCTATTTTAATATTACTATTCTTAAAATATTTATTTTGACTGTTTATTACTTCTCTTGTAGTTTATTTATTTGTTTCCTTGCCTCACTTGACTGCAACCGTTTCCTTACGATTAAGGTTACTTACTACTTTCCATTTAGTTTGTCAAAAAGGACAAAAACCCTGTTAAGACGCATGTGGCAAATAACAGTGATTTGGTTTGCTGTTCCCTGAACACCTGGTAAAGTCCAGTTTATATATGCCACCACCGAGATGAGGTTGGCCCAGAGATACTTCCCATAGCCAGCACAGGCAAAAGCCACTATCTTTAGTCCTGCAACAGAACACGAGATTACCCTGACAATGGCCCGTGAACCTGGACAATGAGGATAAGGCATGGATATCCTCGACAGAAGGCCGCCATTCGTCCTTGCGGTAAACGTTGCACGAGGTATAGTACTGTAGCTGTCTAGAAGGCTGATAGTACTGTGGCTGTATACAAGGCTGGTACTAAAAGAAACCATCATATTGATCCTGGACCTAAATGTAGCACTTGTAAATCATGACAAATGTCCTTGCTTATCATACTTGGAGAGAGCCAGACTACTTAACTATCCTCCGACCAAGAACGATTTTAGAGACAATGCTGAATACACCACTTTATTCTATCTTTGTTTTCTTTTAAATTTATGATATTCATCCCCAGTGAAGTTAAAGACAATAATGGTTCACCTTCTGAAGATAATTTCTCCTATTATTTGTGGTGAGTATTTGAAAATGCTCTCCTGGAACCTTTTACTTCAAGATTATTTACCCTGTCACCCTCTGAAGGAGAAATTTATAATTCTCTAACTGATTTATTTACCATAGCAAGCTTCATTTTGCGCTGTATCTGTGCATTGTTAGAATAAGATAACTTTTGCTGACGTTCCATTTGATACGGCCTTTTAAAAAGGCAAAGTCTCTATGATCGACACACTTGTCTCTCCTTTTATTTTGAGTGTTGACTTGTCTGTCTCTATTTAGTCCTCAACTCCTTTGTTGTGTGTGTCTGTGTCTGTCTTGCCTGTAATTCAGTAGTTAAGTCGCCTTTCTTTACTGGTCACTCGGCCCCCGTCAATTTGTGTTGTGTCCCTTGTATATACTGTAATAAGTGAATCAAATTACCCTTTTGTGAGTTGTGTTCCTTTAATAGAAGTTCTTCATATTTTTTTTCCAAAATTTATGAATTTGGTTTAATTTTCCGACATCTTTTCTTCAGGAAACTGACTTTTTCTTTAAAATGTTCGACAGAATGTTTTTTTTTTTTACTGCAATTTAAAATCAGCGTCTGTTAGTATAGACTGGTTTGGAGATTGATTTCATGATATATAAGAATTTTGTTGGTGTAGCAGGAGATATTATCCTCACAAAAACCAATTTCCTTATCATTCAGCATTACGGAATAAACAGTTTAATGCCTGCTAATAAATGGCGGAGGTAAGGGACAGTAGCAATGCCCTAGACACTGACCATTGATAGATATGATCAACGCCAGAAGACCCCACCCATCCAAACTATGACCAGGAAAGATCAGGAAATGGCTGCTGATGACTCAGTAGATAGACCTATAGACTCCCACAAACATCCCATATTAAGCACACAAGGATGGTAAGGTTTCAGACACTGCAAGAAACTACCGACCTTGAGCGGGACTCGAACCTTAGATCCAGCAAATCGACAGCCAGTGACATTTCCAGTAGGCCACCACAACCCTCTTAAAATGAAATCAAAATAAAGATGTAACATATGGAATATTCCAATTGCTTACATCAGAGACGACAGAATATAGATGAAACCCCACTAAGATACATCAGCAAAGGAAACGCATGCTTATTACACACTATTTATCGGTGGCATATTCTCATTACGCTTTATTCATTGGAAACGTATTCTCATTACACCTTGTTTATCCATCGTCTAAGCTCGCCGCCATTACCGAGCCAATAGCCCTCATTCAACTGATAATATTTCTGACGCGGAGTCATCCAGCGGATGAATTGAACCAATTTGCAATACATAATACCTTAGACATCTAATAAACTGCTTCATGCAGAGAGAAAGGATAGGAAACAAAATGGGTGACGTGTGCAGAGAAAGAAATGAGACAAATCGTAAAAGAAATGAAAACAGAAAGTTTAACATAAAAAAAGGTCACAAGAAAAGGATTACAAATTAGAAAGGTAGAAAGATAACTGGCATGAGTAACAAAGAAGTTTGTTTTTGTTTTTATTTAAACTATAATAATAAGAATGGAGTAGTTTAGCCTACTCTAAAGCTAGTAAAGTTTGCCTTAATATTAAAATGCTGATGCAGATAATTGGCGAAAAATAAAGTAACACATGAAAAAACAAAAAGAAATTATTTATTGGGCTACCAAAGTAAAAATAAACTTGGACAAATAATAAATATTATGCTATAAAAATACAGGCTCTTAGAAACTTCTTTGCATCCAAAAAACATCGTAAATTCGGTAAAATAAAAGTGGAATTACATGTCAATCAATAAAAAAGGTAACTAAAGCATCAATCAGAATATCTTTAATAATTCTTCAATTAAAATACATTCAAGCAATATCACCATACCTTTACCGCTTACTTTACCTAAATTCCGCAAGTTTCAACACGCGGACTTCTATTAAAATGCCTTACATATATCCCGATTCTCAATCACTAAGTAAAATATACACTCATATTACCTAAACAGATGAATCATTTAAATATTTCTGTCTTTTTTTTATTTACAGAGTGTCTGGTCGCCAGCAATTAAAGAAATTTAAATATTATCAGAGAGAGAGAGAGAGAGAGAGAGAGAGAGAGAGAGAGAGAGAGAGAGAGAGAGAGAGAACTTATTGTCTATCAGAAAAAGTATAATTTTTACCGGGTATTCGCTAATATGAATATGGAGTATAGCGAAAGACATGGATATTATATAATTCTCGAAAAAGGCATATACAAATGAAAGCTCACTAAAATACAGTTCATTTTATTTCCAGTGAGTTTGTGAACCTATGATGTCTGGAGTTCTGCTTTTATAAGTGTTGAAACCTTTGTAGTTTTCAGTCTGAAACAGCGAAGTGACCACCAGTACTGAAATTGAGAAAGTGCACTATGTAATGGTAATACACTTATTCGCTTCTGTCTAATCCGAAAAAACAAGACACCACTGGCCTTGGCAATCAGCCTCACCATTTACTAAATACATTTAATTCACTTAACCTAAATAGATTAATTGTAGCCACGTACAGAATCTCTAAATATTTACGTATGACCGACATTATTGTATTAAGCATGAACAAAAGACCAAAAATTGCTTTTGTCTTTAGTAAATAAGAATTCTTCTCGACAATTGATTTTGTGATTTTAAAACTAATCGATTCTGAATAGTTAAGTGTTGAAACTTATATTTGCAGATATATAAAGAAGCAAAGGAAATGATAATTCGATTAATTTGTCAACATTCTAATTTCATTTATGTTTGAACTGTATTTCTTGATATGTCTAACGCACCATAAAGCATTTCGATGCCTAGATATTATTCAAATGTTACAACTGAACGCCTCACAATATCCAAATGATTCCTGCTCAAAGCGATTGGAATATTCCATTATTAAACATTTATTGCCTTCGATACACTGTATTATTACTGCGGTTTATTCCGTGTGAAATAGTCCTTATGTTCACATTTCTATTGAGGTCAGTTTAATTTATATCTAGAAAATAAAAATGCAGAGATTTTTATTGTTACAAAACACCAAAATAAAGCCTTCTTCTCACAATAAACCTGGAAGATAAAATTGTTAGCAAAATGCTATATTTTCTTTAATACAATTAACAGTTAAAACCAAGAGACAATAGCCAAGGTGACTTGCTGTCTGAGAAAAATCAAACACATTACCAAAACTAACCATTAAGAAAAGGGTTATGGAAACAGATACTTGATCGATGCTTTCAATATTAAAATGATATTTACAAGAAATAATGCAGAAATTATGCTTTCCTCTGTAAATTTACAATATTTACCGACTAACAATAATGCAAGGCCATGAAAATACAATAATATTAAGATGTGAATTCGAAGCATTATATTTGATAAATTGGTAGCAACATGGTATTATTACATTTTTGTCGACTGCAACGAACAGCAAATGAATTACTTTAATGACACAATATATTTAATCAGCTGTGATATAAGAAATATCACAGATAAATCAGTATCCCATTTCCTCCGATTGAGAATAAAACTGAAGCTCTTGTACTTTTCTTCTTTATTCATGTGAGTCACCTGCCAGAGTTCTTGCATGAATTATAAAGATGATGTCTCCTGTTTCTAAGTGATATTACCAATAATATTGGTTGTACGTCATTTTCTTCCTTCCCTTCGCTAAATTTTCTGCTATAGAAAGAATCTGTTTTGTGGGTTATTGTTAGCATTGTATTTATAAATAAGCTGGATTATGCTTAAGGAGATAGCAGTAAAATGAAGAATATAATGTCTATGAAACTTATTTATGTGGAAATCTCTCTCTCTCTCTCTCTCTCTCTCTCTCTCTCTCTCTCTCTCTCTCTCTCTCTCTCTCTCTCTTTTGCAGACCAAGTTTGTACAGTAAATCTTTGGAATGGCAATTTAGAGACTAGCATACGTTTGAAAAAGGGTATTTTGTAAGCCTAATACCTTGTTGTCCATAAGATCCTTTCACACATTGTTGAGAAACTTTGACCATAAATGCTACTTTCAACTAATATTGGAAAGTTTAAAAATATGAATAAAGGGATTTTCTTCTTAAACTTGAAAATCGAATCCAAATCCAAAAAGACCCAGATCATAAAATATATATTTCAGTCCCACCCTCACATGGGCGACCTCTGAACATTTAACCATAAGTAAAAAAAAAAAAATACTGAAAAAAAAATAAACACAAACTGGAAAAAAGAATTGTTTCTCTCTCAAGAAACATAACATATTCCACAAGACCTCTTCTCTTAACGTCTTGAAAAAAAAAAAAAAAAGTTTTTAACCTTGAAGCTGATGAAGGGTCTTGCATCATCAAGAAGCCACTAAGGAGAAGGGAATGATTTCAGACAAGAGAAGGAACTGAAAGATAACAGGAAATGAGAATTTAGAGGTAGAAAGAATACAAAAAAATTTTTTGAATTTACCATATTATTGTGTACTTTAAATAAATTGAAAAACGTGCACTTCCGGGCACTTATTAATCGATTTGTTTTTATGTCTGTGAGCTTTAATCACAGAATTTTCTGAGAGGCGTAATTTATCATATGATGCGATGTATCAAGTTTCTTTCTTTGGTCATACATTATCAATTCAATAAAATAATGGACGCTGCAACAATTAAATTTCTATGACTGCTGCATTGGGAGAGTGATCTTACTAATTTAATTTCCTAAAATGATTATAAAACTAAATGGTTTTAAAACACACTGATTCATTAATGCCTAAAAGAAAAATTACACAGGTTTATATTACTGACGCTGCAACGGTAAAAGCAACTGTAATATTAATCCTGCTTAGAAAGAATTTCGAAATGTTTTTCAAAAGTAATTAAAACTTAAATAAAGTTTTTGGCAAGTTGATGGTGTAATTTTCTCCAATTAAGATAAATGCAAGAGGGGTGTGAACAGAATTAGTTGGAAAAAATCAATGTTAATGCGTAGCCTTTTAGTTATATTACTCCAACCTGGAGTGTTTCATCACAACAAAGATGAATTAGAACAAAATGAAAACGTGTATAATTCGCAAATATAATACAAATGTAGAAAAAAAAGTTCATCGTTCTATATTCTGGAGAATACTTTACCAACGGATTCAGATGCAAACATTTGCATAAACATACTTGCGCAAACCTTATTTCGGATCAAACTTAACCCCCCCCCTCTCTCTCTCTCTCTCTCTCTCTCTCTCTCTCTCTCTCTCTCTCTCTCTCTCTCTCTCTTCTATATGCTAAAGTAATTCACGTAATGTACTAAAATGTGGCTTTTAACTTTCATTATTGTTTCATATAATTTTTTACCTATGTACTTTCCTCATCCATTTCACAGTTAATATGAAGTTACCTTTCTGGAAGGGACTAAATCATTGTTGCACCTTTCTTCTTAAACAGACAGGGCTAAAACGAGTAAACAATTTGTTCGTAGAAACTGCTTTCGCACAGTTAACCCCTCATACAGCAATTTAAATAATAGTGAATACATGAACAAAGTTCTAGAGAACTATTAATAAATTTGAATCTTGAATTTAATGAACAATAGCAAGTTTTTTTTTACCTCACTATACTAATTTTCCATAAAAAAAAACTCTTGTGCTTTTAATTGATATTCTTTAAAATACAAATGTAGGGGCATTAACTATAGTAGAGCGGATCATAGAAGTGGCAACGCATCATTTTCATTTGAAAATGGTATAAGAATTGTATAATAAATACATTAACACTAGAACAAATTCTTGAGAAGCAGAGTAATACAAGAAAACATTACTTTATTGAACAACTTTGAGTCTGCGAAAAAAAAAAAAAACTGAAAAAATATTTTCAATGAAAACAGAATGCAAATCAAAGAAGTCGGGCTTTGTAAGTACTTAAGATCAACAAAGGCAATCCCAGTTAGTATAAAACCGAATTTCAAGTCAACAAACGTTAATACCTTTATGACCTTGCTTAATTGCAGCTGACACGATAATATAGAAGGAAAGGGGACAGATTTCGAAAAGACGAATCCATGTGGTTCAAGTGTAAGATAGATGGGGGAACAAAACAATCATTTCATTATAGTTGACGTTAACCTTTTATTTACGTAATTCTCTCTAAACTATTTCTGTTATTTCTCGTTACTATAAAGTAAAATCAACTTCGTCATTTTCTTCGTACTTTTATTTCTGTTGAAGGATTCTCTCTCGTTATTTCTCATATCATGAAGGATTCTAGACAATAAATTATCTTATAAAATTAAAGTTATTTTATGTATGTATGTATATATATACACCAATTTATATACAGTATAAACCGTGGTAGGCGGTGAATCTTAGCAATCCATATTTCCCAGCAGTTATATAAGCAGATGAGCAACCTGGTGGAGTAAAGAGAACTTTTGAAAATTGAAAATTGGTAATTGGAGTGTCAGAACCATGAATCAGATTGGGAAGTTACAGCAAGCGGAGGAGGAATTTATGAAATATAGTTAGGATACCTTGGCCCTAAGTGAAACATGTTGAAAGGGGATTGGTAAGGAAACCTTAGACCAAGGTAATATATATATATATATATATATATATATATATATATATATATATATATATATATATATATATATATATTATATCTATTCAGGAAGGACGGATAGCGTTGGAAGAGAAGGGGTAGGAATGAGGACACCAAGAGCGGAGGAGGCATTAACCGAGTGGAAAGATGTGAATAGTAGATTGTTACTTGCAAAGTTTAAATTGAAGCAGTGTAATATAAGTAATATAGTTTGCTATGCACCAACAAATCATTCCCTTGAAGAAAGGAAAGATGAATACTGTGAAGAACTGCAGAGTGTAGTATATGAGATCCCAGAGAGAGAGAGAGAGAGAGAGAGATAGAGAGAGAGAGAGAGAGAGAGAGAGAGAGAGAGAGAGAGAGAGAGAGAGAGAGAGAGATGAAAAATGTGATTGGTAACCCCAATGCTAATGTTGGGAAGTATAATCAAGGTATAGAGGATGTGATGGGTGTTGAGGGTCACGGCGAAGTTGCAACTGAAAATTAAGCACACTTTATAAGTTTTAGTTCAACAAACAAACGTATTACCGGAGGTACTCTTTTTCAGCACAAGAACATCCATATATATACATGGACTTCACCAATTACAAAAATCAAATAGAGCACATAGCCATTAATAAAAAGAGAAGGACTCTGGGAAATGTAAGAAGCTATAGAGGTGCAGAAATTGGTAGTGATCACCAGCTCCTCATTGGCACACTGAAATTAAAACTGAAAGTACCCAACAGAAATATAGATAGCATACCTAAGTTTGATACAATTGAGCTTCAAGAAGATGAGCACAGAGAAACCTTTGCTATTGCATGTAGGAATCGATTTACAGTCTAAGAGACTTTAAGAGACGAAGAGCTGATAATCAACGAAGAATGGTGTGATATTAGGAACATTTATCAGTCAGTTAGAAGTGAAATTTTGGAATAAGCAGTTACAACGAGAAAGCCTTGGATATTAAATGATAATAACGATACTATAAAAGGAGACAAAGAAAAAATTGATTGTTGAAAGATTTAGAGGAAGTTATGAAAATTACAAGGTAGAGCAGAGTATTCTAGTATTGATATTGAGGTCAAAAGAGCCAGGAATGACTGGCGAGAATATTTAGACGGGAAAGCAGAAGAAGCTGACTAAGCTATGAATTTAGGGGCTGGCTATGGTATAAGAATTGTTCATAGAATTATTAATGTAACCTCTACGGGGGGCAAAGAAGCATATATCCATCAAAAAGAGAGGTGGATCTGTTATAACAACATACGAGAGGCATGCATTAAAGATTTCCCCTGACCCACTTCCAATAGACATAGACAGACAAACCTTGGAACAGTTATTAGTCTTTCTTTACATTGGCACCACCCAGCTTATGGATTTTTCCCATGGTTTTATGCAACTCTGGAGACCTTGTTTGTAAAAGTCGGTGGGTTGAGCCTCAAACTATGACTCCACCTTGGCAATCAGTGTCTCACCATCAGGAAAACGTGTCCCTTCCAAAAATGACTTCATAGTTTGAAAGAGGTGAAAGTCAGATAGTGCCAGGTCAGGAGAATACAGGGGTGTGGAAGAATTTCATAGCCACAAGAGTGCGCCTCTGTCTGGGCAATATGCGATTTGTGGACTGGAGCATTGTCTTCCAGGAGTCGGACTCCTTTGGTCAGCATGTCGCGACTTTTGAGTTTGATGGGTTTTCACAACACTTGGCCAGAAAATCCGTCATCATTACTCCATGTTGGTTCCAGAAGTTGGTAAACATGACCTTTCTTGCAGAGGGGTGCACTCTTGCCTTCTTTGGGGATGGTGAGTCAAAATGCTTCCACTGAATAGATTGGACTTTAGTCTTTAGATCATAATGATGAACCCATGTTTCATCCTCTGTGATAAGTCTATCAAAAAGGGCTTCCTGGTTTTGTTGAAAACATGTCCAATAAAGCCTTTGAGCAATCCACCCGTTCCTGCTTCTGAAAAGGAGTAAGGAGCCTCCGAGAATCCACCTTGCAGACACCTTATGCATGTGCTAATGATCCTGAATTAATTTCTTCACAGACCCTACACTTATCTTCACAATTTGGACTAACTGACGAACAGTTATACGGTGGTCTTCCAAAATGGCAGCCTCGACTTGATGGGTGGTCTCTTCATCAATGGCAGAATGGAGGTGTCCCGGAACTGGCACTGTTTTCACTAATATTTGGCCACACTTGAATTGGCGCTGCCAGTGTTTTACATCATATGATGGGCAGCATCTCCACAAGTATGTTTCATTGCATCGAAGGTCTGTTTTCCTAAGCAGGTCAGGGGAAATCTTTAATGAACACCCCTCGTAACATGAAAAAAGACAACGTTGGATGGAACACTTTAGTGAGGTCATGAATTGGAGATATAAAGGGAATAATTTGATTGATATAACTGAAGCTGAGGAAGACCTTGGAGAAACCATGAGTTCACTGTGTTTAAAGTCGAAACTATCATTAAAAACTCAGGAGATAGAAAGCCCTGGATATGATGGAATAACTGATGATATTGGTCGAAAATGAAGTGATTTCCAGAGTGCTTATAAGATTATTTGTAGAATGTGGCGTGAAGAGGAAAAACCTAGGAATGTTTGTGAAAATGGCAAAAAAGGAGATCTGACTGATTCCAATAATTATAGAGTCACACTTACGTCAGTTGTCATGAAATTATATAGTATGCTTACTCTAAAGAAACTGGAGAGAAAGATCGATGAAAAGCAGACAGATGAACAAGCAGCATTTAGAAAAGACAGAAGTTATACTGACCCAATTTTTATTTTAATACATATTTTACAGCAATGTGTACAATATAGAAATCCACTTTTGATGGTATTTGTGGACTATGAAAAAGGCTTTGATTGTGTGCACCAGCCAATTATGGAGTTCATCTTAAGTATGTAAATTTAATTAAGTCTGTTCATGAGCATAGAACAGTTCGGGATGGTGGAGAAGCATTGAATTGGATTGGTTATAGGAAATTATCTGAACTAGAGTAAGCTGATGACGCTGTCCTAATTAGCATAATACCGCAGGATTTATAACGCATGCTTGGCAGAATGCATAAAATATCACATGAGGTTGGGCTCAAGATAGATAGCAGAAAATCAAAGATGATAAGAACGGAATATGCAATGGAAGATGAAATATCATTGGAAGGCGTAAGGATTGATGAGGTAGAATCATTTAAATATTTAGGAACGATGATATGTAATACAGGGTCTTTAGATTTGAAGTTTAATGAAGGATGACAAAGGCTATGTTAAGTAAAATTTAGAAAATAAATCGCCTGAAATTACATATAAAAAACAGGCTATATATCACTTTAGTGAGATCGGTGTTACTGTATGGACGAGTCGTGGTATGACAACGAAACAGTATCCAACAAATTCTGTAGATTTGAGAAGAAAGTCCTCTAAAGAATATTGCGAGTTAAAAGGCAGGACACAATTAAAAATGAAACTATAAGAGATATTACTCAAGTGCCATATGTGGATAAGATCATGGTGAAGGGTAGATGGAGATAGTTTGGGCACGCTCTTTACACTCCTCAAGAGAGAGTAGTCCACCAAATTTTTAATGGGCTCCTCAAGGCACTAGAATAGTTGGAAGACCCAGGCCTACATGGCTGAGGATTATGAAGCATAAATTAGGTTACAAGGAATGGAGAGGTGTTGATTTAAAAGCTCAAGATAGAGACGACTGGCTAAATCTAACCGAGGCCCTTTGCGTCAATTGGCATGGGTGGGGATGATGATGGGGATGATGATGATGATGATATCACAGCTTTCTCATAATACCATGGATATCGAAAATGTAAAGTAACATTGTAAGTAATATAAAGTCTTTGAAGGGTCAGCACCATTCCACAGCATATAGGCCACAAACCCTGTAGTGAACAAGAATTTTGCTACCAATATCCTTACGCTAAACCAACATGCAACAAAATGTTTTCCTTCACTTAACCACACGCAAATTACGGACGGAAGTGTTACCTTAAACAGTGGGTTAACAATGACATATTTGAGCAAAGAAAGAAAAGTCTGAGCGTTGGTCTCATGGCATCATAACAAGACTCGTCGTTACTAAAGTTAACAAAACAATACAAATTGACAGCACAGTAGAGATTACGCGTCTCTCTTTATTCAGTTTGATTCATTAGGGCCTAGAATAATATCTTATATCAATAGAGATTGTGTCCAGGAGAAACTTTGTCCAATCTTCCTAAAGTCTTTGTGACCCAAAATATGTTAGAACAAATGACAGTTATATCATCATAATGAGCTGATAATCAGATACAAGAAAAGTTACACGTATGAGTAAAATGATAAATGACGAGGGAGAAAAGGAGATATACAGTTAAATTTTTCGGTAAATGGCAAAAGGTGAAAAAAGAAGCAGTGGAACACACACACACAAAAAAAAAAAGAAAAGAAAAAAAGAGGTCGATTTAAAAGTTCATTATTTCAAGAAAAGGGAAGAGAAACATATAAAGTAAGAACATTAGCACAATGCCCTAGTGACTGACCATATGATTAGCCACTCAAGTTAGGACCAGAGAGTGCTAAACAATATCTACTGATGACTAAACAGATAGACCTATAGGTTTCCCTAAACACCCCAGTCTTACCTCACAAGGATGGTGAGGCTGCAGGCACTACAGGAAACTATCGAGCTTGAGCGGAACTCAATCCCCAGTACAACAGATCGCTAGGCAGAGACATTTTCAAAAGGACACCCCAACTTTTCTGGGTATGTCCATATGCCCATATATTTATGCCTGAAACTAATTATGATACTAATTATTATATAACTTCTTGGTCATATGTCATCACTTATTCAGTATTCATCATTAATTTTAATTATTGTAGCTGAAGACTGAATAAACAAACTGTGCCTCTTCGTTAGTGTTTTATTTTGAGGTGGGTTCCCGATCATTCATCTTTACCAAAGCTATTTTCCGCACAATTTCTCTTCTTCCTTTAATGCAGACAAGTCCCTTTGGAACATCTTATTCCAGCTACTGACTTCCATTGAAGGAGTCAGAATGTAACAGAATTCAGGTTTCCAGCAATGAAAACCCGATTAGGTAGTGAAAGACAAGTATTGATAAAAGGGGTCTATTGACACACAGAGAGAGAGAGAGAGAGAGAGAGAGAGAGAGAGAGAGAGAGAGAGAGAGAGAGAGAGGGAGAGAGAGATTTTGAGTACCAGGTTTGCGTTCTGTCCTTGTAATCTTGTCAGCTATTAGTTAGAAAATAAACTTAAGATGGAAGCCATGGTAAGATGAAAAAGAGAACATGATCTCTGGAAAAGCAAGTCTTGGAGAACCCCATTAAATTATTTTCTTTGTACTAAAACACAGAATAAAAACGCATTGATTAATACAAATCGCAACAGTAGATACCAATAACTCTCTTCATCATGAGTAATGTTTTCAAACTCAAAACATTTTGAGACACCAATCTAATCAATTCAAATGAAGCACATTTAGATAAATTCGTCAAACACCTTATGTATATATATATATATATATATATATATATATATATATATATATATATATATATATATCATTGGCAGCCATGAATAGTCCACTGCAGGACAAAGGCTTCAGACATGTCCTTCCACTCGTGTCTGTTTACGGTCTTTCAATGCCACTCTAAACCTACATTTTTCTAGATCGTCAATCCATCGTCTTCACCTCCTTTCCCTGCTTCTTCTGTAATCTCTAGGGACCCATCATGTTATTCTTAATGTTCATCTATTATCTGTAATTCTCATTATATGTCCTATCCATGTCCATTTTTGTTTTTACATGTTGGAAGAATATGCTCTATTCTAGTTTGCTCTCGTGTTTATGTTTATCTTTTTCTATCTCCTAGTGTTATTCCCATTATTATTATTTCCATAGTTCATTGAGTTGTAACTAGCTTACGTTCTAAGGCTTTAATAAGGTTCCAAGTTTCTGATGCATAAATTAATAACGTTAAGACCACCTCATTAAATACTTTTCTTGAAAGAGAAAGTGAATTTTTACTTTTCATGATCTCATTCTGTTAACCAATAGGTCTTATACTTCTTTTTAACTTTGGTCTCAGGTCCTGGGAAAGCACTTAATGTCTACCCTAAAAACGTATATTCATTAACATTCTCTAGAGGTTCGTACATAACCCTTATTTATTGTCTCCAAGATTTTAATTGAACAATACCCTAAGTTTCATTCACATTTATTTCTACATTTCTTCTTTCTCTATTCAAATCTCCAATCATCTTTAGCAATTACTCATATCATTCAGTAAATAGAACTATATCATCTGCAAATCATAAGTTGTTAAGTTATGTCCCATTAATGTTAATCCATACATTTTCCCAATCTAAATTCTTAAAAACTGAGAATAATTTGGGAGAGATAGGTTTCCCTGCCCTACTCCTTGCTCAATCGGATTTTCTTACTACCTTTATGTGGTTCCAGGATTGCTGTATTTCGAATATACATATCTTCAAGTGTCTAACATAGGAATCATATATTCCTTGTCTTTGAAGGGATTTTATTACTGCTGAAGCTTGAAAAATCAATAGCTTTATCATAGACTAAAAATGCCATATATAGTTGTTTGTGATACTCTCGATTTCTCCATTACCTGGTTAATTACATGGATATGATCAGTTCTTGAATACCTGCTTCTACAGCCAACAGGCTCTCTTGGTACATTGAAGTCTAGCTGTCTTTCTATTTTGATTAATATGATACTGTAAATATTCTATATATTACCGAGAGTAAACTTATTGGGCGGTTATTTAACAGATTTATTGTAAATTAGTATAATGATAAAGTAATTCCAAGCAGTAGTTATAGAGCATTCTATACCTACAGCTTGGAAAAAACTTTATATATATTGTAATTCATATATATATATATATATATATATATATATATATATATATATATATATATATATATACTGTATATATATGCCTGTAACCTTGCTATCCCTCTCTCTAAATCTTCAACCCGTAACGGTGTCATAATTCAGCTCAGAATTCCCTAAAGCCTGGTTCACACTATGCCAGTAATTTAGTCAAGTGGCGAGTAGTTTAGTTACTACTTTCCTACTAAACTGATCAATTTCGTTCGCACAACCAATCAAGTATAGAGTACATTAGTATGTAAGGCATCGCAAGATGAACAGGCAACGCATAAAAATGGAAAATACCTGATATTCTTGATTTTCGCTTTTATCTCCTTCTCTCCAAATCCAGGTATATCCATGGTTTTCTCCAAATCAGCGTAGGCACTGTGCTTGATTTGTTTATCTTTATACTGTGGACATTTAACATTCCACAAGCTCTCATGTTGTAAATATTTTGAAATAGATTTTAGTATTGTCTTTTCATTATATCGAAGTGCCATTTCTGCAGCAACCTACAACTCATGAACTCCACTAAATTACCAAATTCAATACGTGTTCTCACTGGTTTAGTTGACGAATGACAAGTGGGCGGAGTTACTACTTGACCGTAAAAATAGAACATTTTGGATCGACTAAACACTAAGTCACTAAATTGCTTACTAAACTACTTGACTAAACTGTTTGGTGTTCACACACGTTAAGTAGCTAAATTACTCGCCACTTGACTAAATTACTGACATAGCGTGAACCAGGCTTTAAGGTGCAATTCATATTACGTTTCCAACGATATCGGGATAAAAATACATTAATGCATGAGTGCTACGTTGAGTCTCCACATATTGTTTTTCTTAGAGATTGTAATATACATTATATACAGTATATATATATATATATATATATATATATATATATATATATATATATATATATATATATATATATATATATATATATATATATAAAAGAGCACATTGCAAATTAATTTATTCTGGGGGAAATCTATGTGTTTCCCTAAGGTTACCTAACCAAACTAAAATAAAATGGAATATCACACCTCCCACTCTCTTCTAAAACGTTCTTTAATTCAATAAAAAAAAGAGAATATATGTAAAACTATAACTTTTCGCTTAATTAGAGAAGTATTTTGCAATCGATGTTTATAAAGTAATTAGCAAATTTAAATTTTTTAAAATACTCTATTCGATTTGACAGTAGTAACTGAATAATTTTGGAGTTACTGTAAAAGTAAAATTAATAAGTGAAAGTATCTGTTGCACAACATCCTACAGACCAAAGATACGATAAGTGACAAAGGTACACCCAGCAACAAAACCGGTGTAGCCTCGCCAGACCTGACTTGGAGAGATCATGCCCTTCTTGCCCTGAAAGGTGGCCGAGGTTTAAACAACCAAGACATCGTTTGATAGTTCGAATGTGAGGGGTAGAGAAATTACCAATAACACCCAAAGAAATGTGATGATTAATGATATATATATATATATATATATATATATATATATATATATACATATATATATATGTATGTATATATATATATATATATATATAGATATATATATATATATATATATATACATATATATATATATATATATATATATATATATATATATATTAGAGAGATAAAGAGGTCTTTTCTCTTATTACTATAAGAAATGCAATCGTTTTCGATAATACTGATCGAAAAGTATAATCACACTGATATATGCTAATTCCTTAATACATTTCTCTATAGAACATCCTTAAATACTGTGGGAACTGACTATTCCAATTAATATACGTCAGAATGATATAGCCTTCGTTTGCATTATCCTAGCAGCTGCTCTCTCTCTCTCTCTCTCTCTCTCTCTCTCTCTCTCTCTCTCTCTCTCTCTCTCTCTCTCTCTCTCTCTCTCTCTCTACTACCTGTATCCATTAGTTAGATAAGGATACACTTTATGTTATTTGGATGTATCCAAGGATCACACAAAACCGATAAGTACTTTGCAAGCTTGCGTTGGATTTGCATTTCTTTTGGGGGAAAATCCTGAGTTCCAAATATGTTCAATAACTACCTAAAAACACAAGCAAACCTAAACCACGTGTGATATTGGTTGATTTTTAGGCGGTCCCTGGTCACGTCGTTTAATTCTTTTTTCTATCAAATCGCGGTTTGGTATTGGATGGTTTGTTACTTCACTGAAAACTCCCCCGACATATTCTCTTTTACTGAATCGTAACAGCAGTAAGGAACCGATGTCTTATTTCATTTCATGAACGCTCATAGCGATTAGTGGTTCTTAACCTTTTTTCAATGCATGCTCTCTTTTCAAATCACCATAAAATTCTTGCACCGTTGAAGTGTTGAAATACAAGAGAAAAAACACGCATAAACGCTATGATATAAAGTGGATCTTATGTGTATTAAATGAAAAATTGCTTCTAGGACAAATGCTGTATTATTGTTTTCACAAGAAAAAAAAATAAACCTGCGAATAAAACGAAATATTTTGTTCTAATTATTCATATTCATATGGTTAGGAACCGACCACACACCTCTTAAGGGAACAGGCACCTATGTTCAAGAAACATCGAGCGAAGTCAATCATAAATTTGTCGATACCATTGTCATGAATTGTGGCTGTTAAGTATTATTGTCCGTCCATCTGCTATTTAGGTTTTGTTTTCGGTTCATCTTGTAAAAATTAAAGCTATTTGTAAGTCATATCTGACTCAACACATTCCGACAATTAACAGTCCAATTATCGAAAATGATATCCCTAATTACGAAAACTTTGTTACTTTGGACAATTTTGACAAGGGAAATTCTAGTTTTACAATAATATTGTAAACTTGCAGTAGAAACCTATATATAACCGGAAGAAATAAGTCAATAATCTAGTATAGGATTTGCATATGTCAAAACTTAGTTGAGTTACCAGCAATAGTTTTTTAAACATCGCCATCATTTCAATTGGATACATTTTATCCCATATTGCATGTAAAAATAATAAATGAATAGCAATTTGATTTATTTCATTGAATCATTGATATTAATTGTTATCAATAATGGTACTACCATCATCATCATCATCATCACCATCATCATCATCACATCATCTTCATCACTTCACAAATGTTGATAAGCAAACCTCGTAAAGCCATACATTAAGGTCACCCAATTACCACCTCTCCACCATCATCTTTAATCACCACCTGATTATATCCCAACCCCATCCCCAAATGTTCGAAGTTTAAAGGTCTCGTAGTTATGATAAGATCCTTCTGGTGGAAGTTCTTAGGAAAATTAAAAAACAAAATACTAAGATGACAATATTTCATACATTTGTTCTCCAGGTGTATCATTTCATAACTACAAATAACGAAGTAAATATGCTAAAGACTGATTGAACAGATATCGAGAGTAATGGATTTCTAGGAACCTGAGGCAACACCTATAAGGTGTTGGACATCAGGTCATGAAACATAAAAAAAAACCATAATAATAAGAAGAATCAATGCTAAGGAAATATTTCCTTTTGCCTTTGGAAGGGTGAAGCCAGCTAGACTCGGACCTTTGAGCATTGAGCAATCGTCACCAGGGAAGGGGGTTCGCTTGGAAGTGAGCGACTTGCCCAGATAATTTGATTGATTGATTGATTGATTAGGAGTTTTCTGGTGTCCTGACCTCTAAGGTTATTGACACCGAATAAGATGATATGAGTAAAAAACGTGTTAATAGTATAATATTTATACCCTGCATCCTATATACCATACCATCACTATGATAATACACCAATGAACACTTTCATTGCATTCCATTTCATATATTTTCTTTTCACCAATCACGTAGAGAGTAGAGATCCCCTTTTTGTTTTGTTTCATTTGTTGATGCCGGCTACTCCCCAAAATTGGGGGAAGTGCCTTGGTATATGTATGTATGTATGTATGTATGTATGTATGTATATATATATATATATATATATATATATATATATATATATATATATAGATTTTTTTTCAGCCAGGCTCTGCCCACACATCTTCCCAAGCCTAAATAGTATTACCTATTACCTATTTCTTTGGCATAAATTGAACACAATGATTAAACTTTTGATCCAACTCTATCACAAAAGAGCACACAGATCACTATGGTGAATGATTTCAAATAGATTTGTTTACAACAGGATCAGATCAGGTTATATCAGAAAATCTTCCATGATAGATTCACTTATTATGAATGGTGTTCAACTAATAATTCTAAATTTATATTATTATGCTGAATATACTGAATGTGATTTATTTCTATATTCTAACGATACCACAGCATAGAATGGATTCAATTTGCTCTATTTCTAAATCAACGGTAGAAATGAAATATTTCACATTCATTATTTTCATGTCTCGCAATACCGAGTATACTCGAAATATGAATTTTATAAAATTTAAAGAAAGCTTTTATAGAACAATAAATATTTTCAAACAGCTAACTTCCACCCCCATTCAACAAAAACTATGGACACTACAGGATTGGAAATATCTATGAAACAAATAGTTGACTATTTACACTGAAATGGTGAGATAGGTACCCTGTGGAATAAATGCATGGCATTCAACAAAGAGGCAACCGTGGGACATGGTTTTTTTTTTTTTTTTTTTTTTGCCTGTATCGATACACGATTTCCATTAACATCTATGGTGCACTAAACCTAATAACGCATTTCAGAATCGTCCCTGCCTAGCTATCTACTGGGTGGGTATTCGATCCCCGATCCAGCTCGACTGTGTCTAGTATTGTCTGCAACCTCACAAACCTTTCAAGTTAATGACAAGTAGTTTAGGGGAGCTTATAGGTGTACCTCTTGAGTCATGAGCAACCATATATATATATATATATATATATATATATATATATATATATATACATATATATATATATATATATATATATATATATATATATACATATATATATATATATATATATATATATATATATATATGTGTGTGTGTGTGTGTGTGTGTGTGTGTGTGAATATATAAACCATTGGTAGAAACATAACATATACACATAGTAACATCCATCACCTTCGAAAAATATCTAGGAAGTAATAATTCCAATGGGAAAATCATTAGTGATTATCTAAAATAACTTCTTCAGATAAGTACTCGTGAAATGCGTTTTTCCGAGACGTATTTTCTGTGTCTCGAACGGCTCTGATATGGAAACGTACCGAAAATGGGTTGTTTTACATCTCAAACCTGAAAAAATAAGTCTAGGCCTTCGGTTATTTCAATGCGGTTTGCTGAAAACATCAATTACCCTTCGCCCGAGTGCGCTGCAGGCGTTATTTAATAATGAAAGTAATAAATTATAGTATTAATCATCTTTTCATCTTCCTATTCAGTCTCTTAACTTTTCCTTGAAATTGCAAATCCGAGCGTTGAACGACTTCAGAACTTTCAGACTCAAATCCATAAATCAAATCATGTAGTTTATTATTATTATCATAATCATTAATATTATTATCATTAATATTATTATTATTATTATTATTATTATTATTATTATTATTATTATTATGATGATGATGATGATGATGATGATGGGTTTATTGAAACGAAAGAAGTTTTTTTTCGCGAGTCCTAAACTGCTTCGGAAGAAATCGGAAGAAAATCTTCACGGATCTCCGAATGGCTTCAGAAGAAATGGCCATAGACTTAGCATGGAGTTCTGAATGACCTTTGAACAAAATCTCTGTACGGCTGGGGAAGAAAACTTTCCCGGTTTTCCAAATGCCTTCAGAAGAAACAGCCGTAGACTTAGCATGGAGTTCGGAATGACTCCAGAACAGATTCTTCCTGGAGCTCCCTGATCGGCACCTGAAGAAAACTTTCCGGGATCTTCAAAAGGCTTCAGAAGACATAGCCGTAAACTTAGCATGGAGTCCTAAATGACTCCAGAACAGAACCTTCATGGAGCAGTTCTGAACGTTTCCGCCCCGAGATTCAAATGACTTCTGAAGACCTGATCTCTTTTTTTTTTTTTTTCTTCAAACTAAGCATGCAACGTAGTGAACATTGTTAAGGCTATTTTTGGAACAGGAAGCTGTCTGTGATAATTGTGTATTACAACTAGAGGATCAACAGGAGGCTCTTCGGAACACCTTCATCTACAGCTGGTTTTGGTGGTTGCTGCAGAAGTTGTCAAGCTTTGAAGAACATAATATACGCGCCCTGAATGATCCTTTGCTTGGGCTTTTGGAGACTATTGAAACTAAAGAAATAAGGACGGAGACAGAATGGTTCAACTGAACGGTGAGTGATCCGTGGTTCTTCAACAAGATAGTCCCAAAATTCGACATTGAAGAAAGGACATATCCAGATCGTATTGGTAAATATAGTGTTGCTCATCATTTGCTTTAGCGTGATGACGTATGCAGAGAAAATTTATAGCATTCCTGTCTTTACCCATCGCCCTGATGGACAAAGACATGGATGCCATCGATTTCTCTGAGGAATTTGACGAAATGAAGACACACGTCACTGAAATCTCTTTTAAAATCTAGAAGGCAACTGACGAACTAGGAAAGAATACGATGAAATCGGGAAGGAAACTGACGAACTAAGGAAACTGGAAGATGAAATATCAAAGGAAACCAAAAACCTGAAGATCAGGAAAAACTATAACAGACAGAAGAGAACAGCAACGAGGAGCCTTTAAACGAAGACGTAAAATAGTCTATAATGGTAGAGGTAAGTCACCTTATAATAAAGGTAAAAAAACCTTTAATACGAGATATAAGGTACCTCAAAATAGAGGTTAGAACCCCTTAATGCTAGAAATAAGGCACCTCAAAATAGAGGTAAAAAACCCCTTAATGCTAGAAATAAGGCACTTTCAAAATAGAGGTTAAAAGCCTTAATGCTAGAAATAAGACACATAAAAATAGAGGTAAAAAAGGCCCTAATGCTATAAATAATGCACCTAAAAACATAGGTAAAAGAGCCTCTAATGCTACAAGTAATGGACCGCAAAATCGAGGTCAAAAAGCCCCTAATGCTATAGATAAGGCTCCTAAAATAGAAGTCAAAGAGCCTCTAATGCTATAAATAAGGCACCTAAAAAGAGAGGTCAAAAGCCTCTAATGCTACAAGTAATGTACCTCAAAATCGAGGTAAAAAATCCCTTAATGCTATAAATAAGGCACCTAAAGATAAGAGGTCTAAGAGCCTCTAATGCTAGAAGTAATGCACCTCAAAATCGATGTAAAAAAAGCCCCTAAGGCTATAAATAAGGCACCTAAAAAGAGAGGTCAAAGAACCTCTAATGCTACAAGTAATGTACCTCAAAATCGAGGTCAAAAAGCCCTTAATGCTATAAATAAGGCACCTAAAAAGAGAGGTCAAAGAACCTCTAATGCTAAATGTAAGGCATCTCAAAATCGATGTAAAAAAAGCCTCTAATGCTATAAATAAGGCACCTAAAAAGAGAGGTCAAAGAACCTCTAATGCTAAATGTAAGGCATCTCAAAATCGATGTAAAAAAAGCCTCTAATGCTATAAATAAGGCACCTAAAAAGAGAGGTCAAAGAGCCTCTAATGCTACAAGTAATGTACCTCAAAATCGAGGTAAAAAAATCCCTTAATGCTATAAATAAGGCACCTAAGGATAGAGGTCTAAGAGCCTCTAATGCTAGAAGTAATGCACCTCAAAATCGAGGTAAAATAAAAGCCCATAAGGCTATAAATAAGGCACCTAAAAAGAGAGGTCAAAGAACCTCTAATGCTACAAGTAATGTACCTCAAAATTGAGCTCAAAAAGCCCTTAATGCTATAAATAAGGCACCTAAAAAGAGAGGTCAAAGAGCCTCTAATGCTAAATGTAAGGCACCTCAAAATCGAGGTAAAAAATCCCCGAATGCTATAAATAAGGCACCTAAAGATAGAGGTCTAAGAGCCTCTAATGCTAGAAGTAATGCACCTCAAAATCGAGATAAAAAAAGACCTTAAGGCTATAAATAAGGTACCAAAAAAGAGAGGTCAAAGAGCCTCTATTGCTAGAAGTAATGCACCTCAAAATCGAGGTAATAAAAAGTCCCTAAGGCTATAAATAAGGCACCAAAAAAAGAGAGGTCAAAGAGCCTCTAATGTTAGAAGTAATGCACCTCAAAATCGAGGTCAAAAAAGCCCCTAAGGCTATAAATAAGGCACCAAAAAGAGAGGTCAAGGAGCCTCTAATGCTAGAAGTAATGCACCTCAAAATCGAGGTAAAAAAAGTCCCTAAGGCTATAAATAAGGCACCAAAAAAGAGAGGTCAAAGAGCCTCTAATGCTAGAAGTAATGCACCTCAAAATCGAAGTCAAAAAGCCCGTAAGGCTATAAATAAGGCACCTAAAAAGAGAGGTCAAAGAGCCTCTAATGCTAAAAGTAATACACCTCAAAATCGAGGTAAAATAGCATCATATGCTATAAATAAGGCACCTAAATATAGAGGTCAAAGAAACTGTAATGGTAGAGGTAATGCACCTCAAAATAGAGGTAAAAAAAACCCCTAATGCTATAAATAAGGCACCTAAAATAGAGGTCAAAGAGCTTCTAATGCTAAAAGTAATGCTCCTCAAAATCGAGATAAAAAAGCCCCTAATGCTATATATAAGGCTTCTAAAATTAGAGGTCAAAAAGCCCTTAATGCTATAAATAAGGCACCTAAAAATAGAGGTCAAAGAGCCTCTAATGCTAGAGACAAGGCACCTTGAAATACAGGTAAAAAAAAAACTCTGCTGCTAGAGATAAGGCACCTTGAAATACAGGCAAAAAAAAAAAAACGTCTAATGCTAGAGATAAGGCACCTAAAAATAGAGGTAAAAAAGCTCCTAATGTTAGAGACAAGGATTTCAAAATATAGGTAAAAATGCCACTAATGCTAGAGATAAGGCACCTCAAAATAAGGTAAAAAAGCCCCTAATACTAGTGGCTAGAGATAAGGCACCTCAAAATCAGAGGTCAAAAAGCCCCTAATGCTAGAGATAAGGCACCTAAAAATAGAGGTCATCATCTTCTTCTTTGTCTGCATCTTTTCCCACTTTTATGTGGTGTCGATG
>NC_090727.1:11382306-11394806 GCF_036898095.1 Palaemon carinicauda | reverse complement strand
TTTTTCACCACGTTGGCCACGATTGTAAAGACGTACTATCCAGTTAGCAGAATTAATATCAACAACCCACTTATCAATACGAAGTAAGGGAATCCAAAATCAGATTGATGGTCCCCGCATTCATGTAGAAATCATAAAGAAAAAATTTAGTTCTTTTGACAAAATCATATAATTCATATACATTTTGATGGGCTGGCATTCAGAAATATAGCAACAGAGGATATACTCACTTGGTTCCAACAACCATGTGAATCCCGGGGTTGCTAAGAGGCAAGGAAAAACCTAATTGGAAATTTTTATAGTACTTATTCATTTTAAAGGTATGATTTCATGAAAGAGGAAATGAAAGATGGCAAAAACAGAATCCTTCCATGATATAACTGAATGAGAGTTTTACTTGGATAAAACTTTTAATTTTGGATGACTTCATGGGTATAGGTATGACCGATGAAAATTTCAAGGAAACTATCAATGAATTATTAAATACAGAAATTAATAAAAGAGGTGGATTTATTAGTAAAAACGATGACGCAATCAATTAGATCGTAATTGCACAGAAAATCATCTGATTAATTATATTTTCATGGAATCATTTTACTGATTAACCAAACATCTCATTCACCTCAGGAAAAATCTTATAGACAACCATCTGATAGATCAGTGAAAGTCAACCACCCAATACATGAATTTGATAAGGGAAATAAATAAAGGAAACATTAAATGGGAAGAATTCTTTAACAGATTGATTCAAAAAAGGTTTTCAGTTTTAAAATAGATGTATGACAATCAAAATTATTTCCACCGCAATTACATCTATTATATAACAAGTGCTTGTCCATTACCGAAATTAATTCAACTAGAGTATTCATGAGAAAGAATATGTAGCTCTCAGTTGGTTTATTTCAAGCCCCCATAATGACTGGTCGAAGCCCGACACAGTAATCCATGTTAATTACCCGTATCAAATTTCAAATATACATACACACATACGTACATACACACACACACACACACACACACACACATATATATATATATATATATATATATATATATATATATATATATATATATGTGTGTGTGTGTGTGTGTGTGTTTATAAAATGCGTTGATTTTTCTGTCCTTAACATGTTCATTTACCGAACACAGGAAAAGTTTTAGATTTATCTTTTCCACTCTCGGAAATGCATTCGTTTTATTAATGCAATTCCTGTGGTTTTCTTAACCATTAATCTTACGAATTCTTAATTTACTCTGTATAAAAAAGTATTATTAATCTACAATCCCGAACCCTTTTACGAAAAGAACACTATCTGGTTATTAACGATTTCCGCTGCAGAGAGCTGAAACTGACTTAAAATATCCCTAAAGTGCTGCTTTCAAAACTTTATGGATATTACTTCCATTTATAATTCCTTTGGAACAGCAAACACCAAATAACAATCCCGTTTTTAAAGGGCGATTCAACTACCCAACTCGCATAATTCGGCTTTTGTTATCAATATCCTTTTATGATTCATCCCATTCATAAAGAAATGGAACGACTATTAAACATTCCGATGACTGTTTCTACCCTATCTTTGATTTTGGACTTCTCCATTCATTCTCCTTGTTCCTCGGGTTTCTGCATCTAAAAATCTTGGTTTCAGAGTGGATATCGTTTGTCGATGGACATGAGAGTTCTTCTTTTTCCGTTGCTTATTTATTTTCTTATTCTTTTTTTAACTAATTTTAGACTACATATGTTAAGGAACCTCGTTTTACTTCTGACCCTATCAAATTGTGATAATATTTGACGATACTCGCTGATGATTTTACCAAAAGGAACCAGTAGTGTTATGGTGCTTTATTCCAAACCTAATATGAATATGAAAATAAAATTTTCGTAGTGATCGTCCCTCCTTTAGACAAGATTTCTTAACCACGGATATTTAGACATCGTTTCGGCTCAGTTAATATCTTGTGAAAATAAATTGGAATTTGATATTCCCCAAAAAAGGCTTCAGGGTAAAGTTATTTTTTTAATTATAGTGACAGATGACTTTGTCACTAATTTGTAAAACATATTTTTTTCATACATTTCAACTGCGAAAATACCGAAAACGCTTCAGTATGTTTATTTTTGCCCCGAATCATATTTGAATGTAATGATTTTAATTTCGTATATTAAAAATATAATTGCATGGATACAATATATTTACGTGTCATGACAAACAAGATTTCTGTTTGTTCTTATTTGTGTCATGACAAACAACATTTCTGTGTTTGTCCATTTTTGTATCATGACAAACAACGTTGCTATACGTTGTTCTTTTTTCCTAAGTAATAACATACTTGTTTTACCGCAAAGAGAAGTCGAGTGGTAGTTTGCTAGGAAAGTATATCACGATAGTTTATAGCAGAATGAATTACGATTTAGAGGTAGATTGTCGTAATTAGAACAAAGATCCGCGTTATAATAATTTTGTTGAACAAAATGCAAGTAATTGGTATTCCTATTATCAAAAGGGAAATTGATCTGAGCGAATAATTTAGAAAAGTACATGCTTCAGTATTGTAGTCCCATTGCTTGCATGCTCATGCGCTGGAGACCAGGTTCATAAACTGTGTTTTACGACATCTAGAGTTCCCGACACAATTCCATCCGGGTAACAAATAACAGCTATTTTCATTTTATGATGGATGCCACCTTCTGTCGTAATCCTGTAACATTGCACCACTTTTCATCATTATAAAAGTGGAGATATTTATTATGATCCCATCAATGGACGGTTTGTATACAGCCAATGTCACCAGTGTCATGGGAAAACACGAACCCAAACTTGTAATCATTATAGGAGCAGACACGTATATTTTTCCAGCAGCTACGATTCTGTACATAGATAAATACTTGAGACAATCATGAAGTATTTAATAAATGTAAATACAATAATTTTTAAAAATCTTACTAAATTTCTATCTGCCACTAGGACTGTAAAGGACTCGTCTTTAGACTTAATATCACCCAAAGTTTATCAAAGCTTCACTTTAATCCCAGTAAAGTAATGAATGATCTTGTATTAAAAAACTATGCTCTCTAATATTATCAACTTATATATTCATTCCTATCTTCAAAAATTATAACCTGCAACTTTGATTCAATGGCCTCGAAACTGACACTGAGTTAGAGAATGACTCCATCGAACATGGCCATAGTTTTCAAATAACTTTGTTGGGATTTCCTATTGCCCCTCCTCCAAACATCGACCACAAAGACGAAGCTATTACGGGCTACAGTATTGCAAGAGCCCGTTCCTGTCCGGAAGGCAATCTACAACAGCATCAAGACGGAACCTTCACAATAAAACTTTTAAATTAAAACACTTTTAAGAGATATCAAAATAAATATCTAAGATATATATATATATATATATATATATATATATATATATATATATATATATATATGTGTGTGTGTGTGTGTGTGTGTGTGTCTGTTTACGATAGATGTCACAAGTTCACATAACTTTCATATTTTCAAATACTGGGCCACAGATTACCATACCAAACATGATGTGTGCATATACCTAGGCCAGGATCTAAGCCCAAACAACTTCATCGATTCAAAACTATCCGCCCATCCATTGGGATATCAGGAGATAAGTTGACTGCTCAATTTCATAATGATTCAAAGGCATGGGCACAAATCCTGACGCTGATGGATGCACTCTTTATAATAGTGAATTCGGTATTCCAAACTATATGTAGCTATATATATATATATATATATATATATATATATATATATATATATATATATATATATATGTGTGTGTGTGTGTGTGTATATATACACATATATATGTGTATACATACATATATATATATATATATATATATATATATATATATATATATATATATATACATCACCCATTACTAGTCCACTACAGAACAAAGGCCTTGGCATGACCTTCCACTTGCATCTGCTTATGGTTTTTCTATGCCAATTAACGTCCGAAAACTTTCTTAGTTTGTCTATTTTTATATATTCTGCACATAACCATTTTTTTCTCACATGTTATTAAAATAGTTTTCTCTCTTATCCATGTTGTCCTTTTTCTGTCTCTTAGTGTTATTCCCATCATTATTCTTTCCATAGCTTCTGGAGTTGTAACTAGCTTAAGTTTTAAGGCTTTAGTAAGGCTCAAGTTTCTGATGATTACAGTAAGATAAAACTTGTAGGACCATCTGATTAAATACTTTTCTTTTTATAAAAAGTGGCATTTTACTTTCCATAACCTCATTTCGTTTACAAAAAGCTCTCCATCCCATGTTTATCCTTCTTTAAATTTCAGTCTTTTGTCTTGGGGAAACACTTAACCGTATATTTATTAACTATCTCTATAGAGGTTCGTCCATAACTCTTATTTGTTTTCTATCTGCATTTTCAGGGAACATAATCTTAGTTTTACACAAATCAATTTTCAGTCCTACATTTCTGCTTTCTCTATTCAAATCTTCTATCATGATTCTTAAAACACTACTGTGTCATCTGAAAATGTCGAGTTGTTAAGATATTCCCAAATTAATATAAATTCCTACATTTTCCCCAATTTAAATTCTTAAAAACTTCTTCTAGGGATACTGTGAATAATTTATGAGAGATATGGTCTTCCTGTCTAAAACCTTTCTCAATCAGAATTTTCTCACTGTCTTCATGTTGTCGTAGGCTTGCTGTGCTTACTGTATTGAATTTTTAAGTAATAGATCTCAAAGAGTTGTTGTTAATGGGCACCATAGTGAATATAGGAATGTGATACCTGGTGTTCCAAAGCGTAGTTTTCTTGGTCCATTACTTTTCATATCATATACACATGACACATGGTTTGGCCTAGAAAACAAGCTTGTTGCATATGCAGATGATGCTACTCTCTTTGCATCCATTCCATCTCCTGGGGTGGCTGAATCCCTTAATAGAGATTTAGCTAAAATTAGTGCATGGTGCAAATTATGGAGTATGAAGTTGAATTCTAACAAAACTTAAAGTATGATTGTAAGTAGGTCAAGGACAATGGCTCCTCAACATCCGGATCTCAGCATTGATAATGTTTCTTTAACTTTGCATGACTCTTTTAAAATTCTAGGTGTGATTCTTGACAGCAAATTCACTTTTGAGAAACACATTAGGTCTGTGTCTTCTTCAATTGCAGAAAAAATTAGCTTATTAAGAAAGTCTTTTAAGACTTTCGGTGATCAATCTATTCTGAAAAAAGTGTTTTAACTCTTTCATTCTACCTTGTTTCGAGTATTGTTTTCCTGTCTGGGCTTCCGCTGCTGATTCTCATCTTAATTTGTTGGACAGAAACTTACGATCTATTAAAATTCTTATTCCTGATCTAGATATTAATCTTTGGCACCGTCGTTCAATATGTTAATTAGGCATGTTACATAAGATTTTTCATAATTCTGACCATCCTTTACATTCAGAACTTCCTTGACAGTATGTCATAGTAAGTCAGTTTTAAACACGAAGAGGTCTCTGTTATTGGTACTAATGAAGATCAATTACAATAGTGGGTAACCACTAATAAATTCAACAAACTTTAGCCTACCTATGCCCTACCAATCCCCTCTCAACAATCGAGGCTTATAACTCGATGCAGCATCAGGAATCCTGTGAAACTTAGCAATGCGTCAATAAGACAAGAACAGCCAAGACAAGAAAGACTAAAGTTTGAATCCAATACTCGTGCATTTTAGTATTTTGCGTATAACTATCTGGCCAGAATAACTGAAATGAAAGAGCATCTAACCTCCATTTTTTTTTATCTTTTATTATAAAAATACAATTACATCTTAGCAATTTACATTATATACGTAATTATTCTTTACAAAATACTGATATAAACTACATTGTTTTACATAGCTATAAATTAGCTCAATACAAATTAAATCAATTAATAAATATATATGCAATAAATTTTATTGTACAAACGTTCTTAACTTATAATCATATTAAATATTTAAGTAATTATCATAAATGTACTCTTTTGTAAATATCTTATTTAATTCTTTTTTAAAAGTATTCCTTATTAAATTTTTTTTTTTTAACATTCTATTTCTTTTGAATATAAGTAAATTTGGGTCATCCGTTAACAGTCCTATAGATCGCCCATACCACACTCCAGCTAAAAAATCCGATATCAAAACCATTGCAGTATTTTCATCCTTATTTGACACAGTTTCAAAGTCTAATTTCAAAATCTTAAGCAAACTGTTTGTCTTGATCTTACAACAATTTTTCAAAAGTGTCTTAAACCAGTATATTATTTGCTTTAGTGATGGACAGAAATAAATAAAAGGCATATTATTTTCTACAGCACCACAAAATAGACATTTATTTTCATATGTTAAATTCATGATGTACAACCTATCATTTGTATTTAGTATTTCATGTGTATACCTATAAAGTATTTCCCTGCTGTTCTTATCAATATACTTGTTGTTTACATGTTTCCAAATCAAAGTCCAATTAAAAAGGGGATACAGTAGCTCTATCTTGGGTTTGTAATCTTCACAATTCATAAGCAACCAATAAGTTTCTTTATTTGATACATTTGGATAATTCTTTAAGCGATAGACTTTTCTATGAATATCAATCATCATGCTATAATATACAGGGATAAAAATAGTGCAATCTTTATATTCAATTTTGGTTTCAATTAGAAAAGTTGCCCGAATTTTACAGAAAAAATAAAGCATTTCATAACCAAAACATCTATTTATACAATTTTTCAGAAATGTATGGAACATTAGGGCTTTTGATTTGCACAAAATATTAAATATTCCAACTCCCCCTTTTAATTTATCTAAAAACATAGTTTTTCTTGTAATTGGTTCATAACTGCTATTCCACATATATTTATACAAACATCTCTGAATTCTTTGAGCACATGTATTTGGTATTGGATAAACATGTGATATATACCATGTTTTTGATAAAATCTTACAATTAATTACAATAGACTTTTGAAATATTGTCAGTCTCCTATTCTGAAAAATACCAACCATCTTGGTAATCTTATCTTCCAAAGAAGACCAGTTCAACTCAACACTTTCCTGATAATTATTAGTATGGTAAACTCCTAATACTTTACATGAATCCTGAAGAAACTGGTAGCCATTAATTGGCCATACCGTTCGGTTTTTCCAGCATCCTATACCTAAAATTGAAGTCTTGCTTTTATTCAAAATGGCACCAGGCGCTTTTTCATATTCGTTGATTACATTTATACATTCTAAAAGACCCTCGTTACGAGTTACAATAATAACAGAATCATCAGCATAACCAAAAACAGACACATTCAGTTGATTTGGTAATTTTAAGGAAGACTCTGAAAGCTGTCTTTTTATCATTCTGTAGAAAGGTTCTTGATACACAACAAATAACATCATGGATAATGGACATCCCTGCCTCACAGATTTTCTAATTAAAAATGGAGTAGAGAGGTTGCCGTTTATGCTTACAACACTTTCAGCATCTTCATATAACATTTGTATCAACTGGATAAAACTACTGTCGAAACCAAATTTCTCTAATAGTGCAAATAAGAATTCATGATCTACACGATCAAAAGCTTTCGACCAGTCTAAGTTTATCAAAGCTGCCTCCTTGTTATTTTCATTTGTGTAAACCATAATATCCCTCATTAAGACGTTTAAATTGATTATTGACCTATTTTCAAGACAGCTGAACTGTTCAGAGGATATAATTGAATTTAATACATCTTTAAATCTGTTAGTTATTATTTTAGCTGACTTTAAAATCTACATTTAGCATTGTTATTGGTCTCCAATTAATAATATGATCTAAGTCTCCTCCTTTCGGCGTGAGAGTAATGATTCCTTTATTTAGTTTTACAGCGGTCTTTTTCTTGAACACAAATTTCATTAGGCTTACAAAATCTTGCTTGATATCTTTCCAAAATGTCTTATAAAATTCTACGGGGAGACCGTCTATTCCTGGATTTTTCCCATTTTTCATCCCACGAATGGCTGCAAATACTTCAGACTCTGTCACATCTGCTGTTAATATATCATTTTCACTTTTGTCTATAACATTATTGATTAAATTGAGAAACATCTGTTGACTATGTTTATTACATTTTTCTCTTTTAAAGAGGTTTTCAAAATAGTCTCTTACATGCAAAATAATTGCATCGGGATTAACAATTTCGCTACCATCTTCTCTTCTAATCTTATTCAGAAAGGTTTTACTATTTTTTTCCTTCCCTAGTAGATAGGCTGACACTTGTTCTCCTTTTAATTTATCATCAACTTTGGCTCTTATTTTTATCCCTTCACATATTTCATCTTGAATACTATTTATTCTTAATTTTAATGAATTCACTAATGATATTTTCTCAGCATTCAAGGTCGATTTCCTAATTTCCTCTTTTAACTGATAATTCAGTAAATTAAGTAGTCCGTATCTCTCCCGATTAATTTGCTTAGAACAACTTACAAAAAAGGATTTTAGTTGTTCTTTTGCAAAGTCCCACCAACATTTAATATTTTCAAATTTGCCTTTCTTATTTCTAATCTCAGACCAAGCCATCATGAAATTTTCTTTAACTAAATCGTTATTCAAAATATTACAATTGAGTTTCCAATACCCTTTACCTAATGACATAACATCCTCCAATTTTATTGTTAGTTTGATTATGGAATGGTCAGACCAGCTCACAGGTATATTTCGAATATCACTTACGTTATTTTGCAAATCTCTTACATAAAATCTATCTAACCTTGAGCCATAGTTTTCCCTAATATATGTATACTCTACATGATGGTTTAGGAGAAACCAAGCGTCTTTCAATTTTAAATTATTTTTAAGGCACACAAGAGATTTAGATAAAAGGCAACTATCTGAATTTGAACAATCCCTCATACTAGTAATGGAGTTCCGATCTCCACCCAAAATAATGTTACTTATATTATTTCGCAAGAAATACATAATATCTTTACAAAAGAGCTGTTCTCTTTCTTTCTTTTTGCTACTTCCAGCTGGGGCATAGACATTCAGTAGCTGAATGTGAACATTTGAACAGACACAATTAACACTCAATAAATGACCATTTATATCATTTTCTACATTCAGGACATCCACATTTGATGATTTTCGTATAAAGATAGCAAGTCCCCCTTTATGATATTGTGTATAATTTATCAATATCTTACAAAATTTTTCTATGTACTCTAGTTTCCCTTCAGTTTTTATATTGTGTTCTTGAATAAAAATTATATCTAGTTTGTATAAAAACATTAAACTTATCAATTTGATTTGCTTATTTATACAATTAAGTCCATTGGCATTAACTGTCGCTATATTTAATGTGGATGAAATGAATTTGATAGAAATTAAAGATAAATTCTTTTATACACTAAAATTAACATGGTTTATGCTTCTTTGGACATTTTTCTGTTTCGTTATCTGATGTTGAACTTCTATGATCCACATCCATGCTCTGGGTCTGGTCCTTTTTGAAAGTTATCTTCAGCTTATTGGCTCCATCTTGTTCCGTATACCAGTTTCCTGTTCCTTTGTCGGTGATACCACGATGCTCCTCCTGGGGAATCGATTCTCTGGGCCGCACGCTCGTGTCTTCATGGTGGCTAAGTTTGTTTCCACTAACCATATCTTCATTTTCCGTCAATTCGTCACTTTCCATCGATACCTGGTGAACTTCCGCCTGGATTGTTGCAGTTTTCATTTCACTGGTTCCTATTTCCTGTGATAATCCATGTTCCTGGGGTTCGTCAATTATTTCCTGGTCAATTTCAGCCGAGCAGTTTCCATCATCTTCATTTTCTGATCCTGTCTCGAGAGGTTCTTCCCTTATGTAATCAAAACTTTTATCTGTTTCGACATTCGCTTCTCCCAGAACTGCCTCAGACTGAATAATAGTTTCTCTATCCAAAGTGTCGTCTTTGCCAGATACCGTTGCCGTAGTCTCACTGTTCTTTGTTTTTGTTTTCACTGAATTCCTCTTCTGGTCAGGAACCATGTCAGGGAAATCTTCCTCGTTAAACCTGGGTCTCGTACTTTCTAATGGACAATCTTTCACCTCATGCCCAACCTCTTTGCACCTAAAACATGTTCGTTGCTGTCCATTATACAACACAGTTAGTGTGTACCCCATTACTGTAATAGATGAGGGAACGTTTTCTTTTAATCTCATTTTCGCTGTCCGTACTCCTGATAAGTAACCTTTTAATGGCCCTTCAACATACCTGTTACGTCGTATTCCTTCTACTTTTCCATACTTTGATAATACTGAATTTAACACTTCATCTTCAAGTTCAAATGTAGCATTCCTTATAGACACATATGTAACAGAGGAACTTAAATTTACAATTTTTACCTTTCCACATTTCGCAGAGCTTATTTCTTTGTCTTCGAACTGTTTCATAATGTCAGGAAACACTTCCGGTGTCACTTTAACGATAACTCTATTCCTATTCATCATTTGCACGCCTATTATAGTACTAGGATTCAATTTCATGCAGGAAAATAACATATCGCTCACAATTTCCATAGATGGGTAAGCAGAAAACTGCAACCCAAAAGAGTCCTTTCTCTTGAATGCCGTTGAACGATACATCATTTTGTCGAAATTAGTAACAAAATTTCTCAAAAGATGGCACCACCGTCGCTCAAAAACGCGTAGAGGTTCCCCCCTAGGGATGGCTAGAGGGTACCTTAAACACTAGCATGCCTATGTGAAACCTTGCACTATATTTTGTCTATGGGAGATAATTCTCTCACTGTCTATATATACCACAAATCACTGCATGTTCATAAACCTCTCACCTCATTTCCATTCAGTTAACAACTCAGATTCCAAAGAAAATCGGCGAAAACTTGAGGTGTATCTCCGACAACACTTTGTTTACTTCGCTCTTCTTCTTCTCAATAACCTCCATTTAGTCAGAAAACAACAACAAAATCCTTTTACGTCAACTACTCGGCAGGGAAATGGGTCATTATGGAATACAAAATTAGCATAAAAATAATTTAACCTGAATCTTATGCTTTAGAAAGGTTAGTGACATTCAAAATTGAATAGTTTTTTAATTTATTGAAATTTCTTGATATTTGTTAAAATGTTCAGGGTATTGAGGATATCAACATCACCGTGGACAGTTTTACCATTTTCACTTTTAATGGTAAAAGAAATATGAGCTACTGTCACCGCTGGATCATATTGCTATTTCTTGAAGGATTGAAGATTATAATAGAAAAGTTAAGTGAAAGTACCTAGAGACTTAAAGCCTGATTACTAATATCCACCAAGTAAATGTGGAAAAAGGTGACCCAATTATCAAGAGGACGAACCTGATGATTAGAGATTCCCTGACCAAGAGAGAAGAAATTGAAAAGAGAGGGAATAAAGAAACCTCCTCCCATTAAAGTGAAAAGGATTCAGAGAATATGGAAGGGTGTGGTCACAGATAAGACGAATTGCATGAGTTCAAGCCTAATCAAGGAAGAAAAAGCAAGAAGAATCCGAAGTATGTAAGCAATGTTATAAAGAGAGATGTATAAAACCATTATGGGACTTTCGGTGGGTTGATTGTAGCGATCGAGTCTGGAGAATAAGTAATATATGTAGCCTATGGTCTGTCATTTTATCGATGAGGAAGTTTGGAATAAAAGGTAACGGCTGTCGTAAACAT
This sequence comes from Palaemon carinicauda, assembly GCF_036898095.1. Taxonomy (NCBI): domain Eukaryota; kingdom Metazoa; phylum Arthropoda; class Malacostraca; order Decapoda; family Palaemonidae; genus Palaemon; species Palaemon carinicauda. Next base: position 11,383,085 of record NC_090727.1, on the reverse strand, counting down.
TTACTTCAAATTATGATCTAAATCATGCTCTCTAGTGTAAGGCAATAGGCTACCTACTGAGCCACAAAAATAATAAATTAGATGGAACCCGAGTACTTATATTGTGCCAGAGAAGTTACAGAGCCAAGTTAACACGGCCCCCGCCGCATGCCAGAGAGTTTTATATGTGCGAAGTTAACGATTTGCAAGTACTTGATAAAGCATGTTCGGAGCTAGTAGTTAGGTAATAACTGAGAAACGAGGGGAATACAGCTAACTTTACTTCAACAGACAGCGAGCTTTTATAACAACAGTTGCAGTGAAAGGTCACAAAAATTCAACAGATCGATTCTAGAATAGACACACTTAAACCGGTTCTGTCACCATAGAAGTGTAGAGCAAGATAAACAATAAAAAGAAAATACCTTCACAATGTACGAGTGTCAAATAATACTTTTCCTATGCATCTTTACCCTATTCTCTGCCTTCAACTTTATCTTACCAATAAAGCATAAATGCACACTCTCATTAGTGCGCCGCCCATACAATCACTAATTTCTCCTCTACAAGACCTATCCTCGGTTTCATTACCTTTGTGTCATTAACCTCACTTAAACTTAATTACTGCCATCAGATATTATCTATCACTGACGAATAATGAGTTTCAAAAGTCTTCTAACTTTCCACGTCTGGTTCCTATTTCCCCAAATACCCAATCTATCTCTCCTCAAGGTATGTAAATCATTACGGGATATTACCAGGTACAGGAAGGAGCCCGTTCTGGAACAATGAATCTAATA
>NC_090727.1:11274806-11377306 GCF_036898095.1 Palaemon carinicauda | reverse complement strand
TTGTATACTCTGTAACTGTAAGAGAACCTGATTTATCTTATATTTATAAACCCCTCAACCGTTCACTAATCATCAACAGAAGCGCGGAACTTCCCATTTCACAGATCGTAACTAAGAACTATATATTATTCATATTACCTAGGCCATTTTTATTTCATCAGAATTAGACTCAATAATTATCCTAGGTAAGTTTAAGCATAAAATACTTCCTCTTATTTTTTTTCTTGAACATGTTCACCTTTATTCTAAATGAGATTAAAGCATAAAGAGTTTTTACTAGAATTTTCTTATCAATAATTAATAAAGAATACAATAAAAAAAATATGAGAAGCCTCGGATGATCTTAATTAGGTATAAGTCAGCATTTTATAGAATCAGTGAGATATGACACCATGAGTACTCCACTTTTCAAGTACTTCCTTTCGCGCAAACTTTTCAATCTCTCTTACCATCATAATTATTCAACAAAAACTGGAATTTACCTGGAACATTCCATATAAATCCACTCACTTCAATCAAGCTTCCGCGGTATAGGATGTCTATATGAGAAAAACCCGTATCGCATCACATAAGGGAAACAATAAACAAAGAGAAATATGTTAAAGAGAAAAATATTACTATACGAAAAACTGTTATAATAAGCTAAAAAAAAAATAAGGATATTTCCTTTTTCAAGGGCAATGTCTATCATTATTTTATTTATGAGCACAACGTTTTTTTCTTCAGCGTTCCTTTTCTTTCTTTTACTTCTCCTTCTGCTAAAAAAGAAAATTATGGTGTCAATTCCGTGGCGTATGCTTTGGCGAAAATATATCTGAATTTGATTCCCATACAGTACATACTAAAAATTTAAGATTCACCAAATTTAAGCGAGCTTAAAATCGATCGCAACAAAAACCCAACTGACTATATAATACAACCAAACAATAGTTTCAAAGACAAACGAAAATCATCACAAGTAATTCCCCCCGAAAAGTCACGCGTCTTCTTATCACCTTTCTTATCCTTAAACCAAAGGGCCGGATGCTATTTTGATATCACGGAAGTCCCTCCAATCTAATTAAGAGCAGCAAATACGAACGACACTGATTATGATCACGAACTAAATTTAGAATTGCGGAAGACTGATTCGACTGCCCAATTGAATAGGCAACACAAGGGTTTCGATTTTTTTTTTTTTTTTTGACGGACTGGCAACGCTAGAGTCCGTGTCCCACACAAAATGACGCCATCGTAAATGAACGAACGACTAAAAATAGATGCGAGGGAGATGGTCGACAATGCCAAATGATGATGTTCTCAAGTTAAAAAAAAATAAAAATTACCAATAGGGTTCTCACCAATAATTGACTCTCTCTCTCTCTCTCTCTCTCTCTCTCTCTCTCTCTCTCTCTCTCTCTCTCTCTCTCTCTCTCTCTCTCTCCGAAAATAAGGTGAGCTGCAAAAGGCTAGTGATGCCAGCACCTATGTGTACCGGATGTTGCTTTTCAATCATGTATAACAAATAGGATTACCAAGGGTTAATTGCCAGATCAACTATTTTTTCTTTGCTGGGTCTCATAACACTATTTGTTATCACAATTACAAATAAAGTTAATAAGGAAAAATTTATAATCTAACATTTCAATAAGAAAATTATATAATTATCAGTATCAAATTTAACGCATAGTTAAATACATCCGACAAATTCCTTTCGGTATATTTCGTCACACAGCCCCCCTTTACAAAAAAAAAACCATGAACCTCAAAAATGTAACTAAAGTATTTAGCGCAATTGCAATTATCCGTTTTCTCGTTTCTCTTGTGTCCGACACGAACAAAACACACGACTCTGCTCTATCCCAGAATAGTCCAACGGTCAGGATACTTCACTACTTCTATTTCCTCACTTTCCGTCGCTTTGCTAACAATGTGCGGGGAGGAGGGGGAGAGAAGATAAAGAGCAGAGAGCTCTTGTACAGCTGGAAGAATAGCACAAAGTCCTTTAGTTCATCTTCCACCTCAAGCCGGACGGAAACGCAGTGAATGCAACTACCACAACAGATTGCAATTGGATGCTGCATTTAGAAGGCAGATTCTATTTCAAAGTCAAAGTAACGGCTACAGTATTTTTCCAAAAGATATTGGAAAAAAAAAATTAAAAAAATACCAAGACATTAAGCATTTTAGTTTAGATCTCACACTGAAATAATAATAATAAAAAAAAGAGAGACAAAGATAGCGCACTGTAATTTCAACAGAAATGGTATTTGCCATATTGAGGGAATTTTCTTTAATTAAGCACGCACACATACACACACATAGCCTATAAATAGATGGATAGATAGATAGATTTACTACTATCATCATAGAAAATCTTACTGTATCATATATATACTCTCAATAGATTTGACGATAAGAATTTACGGAAACGTCTTCAGAATTGCAGCAAGGTAAAACTAAAGAATTAGACATCCAAGAAGAAAAAGAAAAAGGAAAATTAGAAAAGAAGAAAGCATCGTTGCTGGATCCTAAGGAAAGCTAAAATGAACTTATAGTATTATACATCTACGGTTTGACCCTCAAGGTACACTGTATTTGGTGCCCCTGAGGTTGCTTACTAAAAATAAAAAATAAATACATAAAAACCTGAAACTGAATTTGCGAAATAAAGGAAAATGTTGAAATATAAAATCCTGAGAAAGGATGAATGGCTTACGTGCGCAGGTAAACGAAAGTTTGGTATAAAGGGCATATTAATTCGCATGTAAATTTTCCAAATGGAAATGATCAAAGCGAAAGGTGCAACTGGCAAAACAAACTCTTTCAATTTTCACACACGTTTGTGTGAGATTATACTCTGTCTGTAAGGTCTACATAAAATATTCTATTCATTCGGATAACATTTTTACTAACTCTCAACAAATATTGAGGATGGTAAAAGGCTCCAATGTTGTTGCGGAGGCTACCAAGAGAGATGAATTTCATACGAAAGTAATTTGCATTTCTAAATGAAATGCAAACGATGTGGGAAGACTTGGCGAAATGGAGATGTTTAATTACGATAATATAATGTCATGTAATGCCACGAATTCAACTTGTAAAACAGGGAAGTGAACTGCGGAGATATAATGGATAGTAAAAAGATCAAATGGCTTAACAGATAATTCTGTAAGTCTAATTTCTATAGCATTAATGTGACTTGATTAAGACAAAGAGTTTTAATGACTTTAATGTAATCAATTTAATATGATAGAAGAATATACATAGACGGATGGACATCTCTATGAATGTATTTAAACGTTTCCAGAAAATCCCTATGTACTAGTAACCGAATGTGGTTGGATTTTATGCAGATATAATTCTTCGTAAGGTTTCAACCTCATCATACAAGACTGTTTAGGAAGCGATTGAAAACCGAAAGGCTGACATTTCATGGAGTCAACCCTCAAGAGGGAAAACGTATGGATGAAAGAAATAGAATTTTTCATACTTTTGATTCATCATAGTCATAACGGATGCCACAAAGCACGCTAGGTAAAAAAGTATAATCTGGGAGTTTAAATTATTTTTATACTATTTGTGTAGGACCAAAAGCAAATTTGATAGTAGGAAGATGGTAATCGCCTAAATTATCTTTTTTTTTTTTTTTTTGTTATCATCACCTTTTTTTTCTTCAAAAGGCAAAATTCCATTAAATCCATTTACTATGCCTTATTGTATGAATTCGTGATTATTGTTTCATTTATAGAACAGATTATACTCAATCAATCCTACATCTACAATATTAATAGTGCGCTTACATTTCATGAAAAAACTTGATATTCAGTTGACTTAAAGCCATGTAAATTGAGCTCTGCAATGTGCACGAATAGCCATTGTATATATCTACTAATATTGACTGAAGATGGCGTGTTAAGGTTTTAAATTCCTAGTAATATTATCATAGCCTTGAGTAAATTAATTTCATGTAATATGGTATCAACCTTTGAGGGTACTTATGTTATCTTATCAGTATACTGTATAGTCATAGTACATACATAGTATCTGTTGGCGAGGTCTGACTGTCATAAAACTGTCTTTTATTTTTATTTTTGTATGAAGATTTGCATGGCATTTTAAAATACTTAGTCATCCAGTCATTTTGGGCTACAATTACGCATGTTATCCTAGGTATATGTATCGTTTGGACATGAGTCTTGTTGTTTACTTCTACCTCAACTTATTGGAGTGCTGTGTTAACACTCCATAACAAACTATGTCTATTTCCCAGATACTTTTTGCCCCAATGGTGCCTTGATGTGTTTTTATTGAATTGGATTTATCATTTGCTCCAGCATTTTAATTATCAAGACTGGCACGTTTACATTTTAGTATTCGTTGATGAGATTCTGATATTTTAATGTTGAATTAATTTCTTATTAATGGCAATTCATTTTTCCTTTGCTCTGGTTTATATTGCTCAACTAGACAATTTTCTCCCTAAATTTTAGCCGCTGGAATATCATTTTTGTAAAAATTTCATCCTTGTTGTTGGCCATATGCAACTATTTGTTAATACACCGCTAACATTTCCTTAAAAGTGTGGTCCATAACAATTAAGAATTCATGGGGCTCCCATTGGATGATGATATCGACATTACAAAGAAAAGCGAATAGGAAATCTAAAACCTACATTGAATTGTAACAAACTGAAATTTTATATCAAATTATCGCAATATTATTGAAAACACGATGAAACGGAGTTATAAATACCTACAGTAATTGTTACTAAGTTGTGTAATATAACATATTTCTTCTGAGAAATTTAAGAAACAAATACAAGTATTTTTGTTTCATGACTTTTAATCGTATCATTTTTATTCACTACTACACTAATTTTACCATTGAAAAGCTTCAAACTTTTCAGTTAATATTCAAGAAAAGACAAATTCCGAGATCTTGAAAACCAAATGTCTTTTTCTTTTTTAACGACATTCCCAATGCTCTTGCCCTCGTTGATATAAGAGATCAGCTCTTTAAGAACTTCGAACACACACACACACACACACACACATATATATATATATATATATATATATATATATATATATATATATATATATATATATATATATATATATATAATGAGCGTGTGCGTACCTCTCGCGTGATGTCACACAACGAAAACCTAGTGATCGTCATGACTAATTTCCATAATTAGCAAAACAATTATTAGAATCATGTTACCAGCAACAAATAATTAGTATGCATTTTAAATCATTAGGCCTCATTAAATACAATTACCCTAATTAGAACAAACACGTTCACATCAATTACAAGGTATCACCCAAAATCATTACCACAAAAAATCTTTTGTAAATCCCGCTTACTGTTCAGAACTTGAATAAAACGTATGATTAATTGATAGTTTCCCAACAGCACTGAGATATTAAAGATGCTGTATTCAAATTAATAGTAAAAAATGCATAGAATGTCAAATCCCCAGTAAACACAAAGGCGAATGGATAATATCCAACAAAATAAGATATTCAGAACAGTTTAGATAGAACACAAATGTCCATACTCTCGCCCTTGTTGACTTGAGGTTCACCTCTCCAAGAACTTTGAACGTTATCATATAATACACATATTCATACTCTCTCTCTCTCTCTCTCTCTCTCTTTCTTACATACACACACACACACGCATATACATACATACATATATATATATATATATATATATATATATATATATATATATATATATATATATATATGTGTGTGTGTGTGTGTATGTATGTATATATATAGTGTGTGCGCGTGTGTAATACTCAGAATCTTACACACACAAAATAAAATAAGCATACAAATGGACGGAAAACATTGACCCTTCAACCGCCATGACTAATTTCCAATAAGTATGACACCTCATTAATGCTGATCCCCTCATTAGTACGAAAAGGCTCAGATTCATTCTGATAACACCTTATACAAAGGGCCAATTACTAAGCATTATTGGAAATAATGTTTTACATAAAATAATTTTATAAATCGTTCTTTCTATTCAGGACTTATAGTTTCCAAACAGTACTGGGACATTAAAGAGGTTGCATTCAAACCAAATAGCAAAAACCACTCCACAGCATCTCATTTCACCAGTGAGCATAAAGGCGAGGAGATAATAGGGCAAGCTCACATAAGAAGTAAGTTTCTCAACTAATAAGCCATAAGTCATAAAAGCATTACAGATATTTTCACAAAGATATGGATACATTGAATATTGTGGTAGGTCTATTAAGTATTTATAATAACTATTAACAATAAGCTGAAAATATTGGAAATTTTAGGCGATACAATTATGAAAGTGTAAATTATGTAAAATATGCATAACTATATTGGTTTATATATTTAGAATTAGGATCAATCCATTAATGGCATAAACCTCATTTTATTATTGTTTAAATGAACGTTATTAGATTAGCTACAAAACACAACTTGATTGAAAAAAAAAATTATTGGGTTGATCTTCAAAAAAATAATCCTGAATACTATTGGGATGTGACAAAATATCACACACATACGGCAGGTTTGTGTGTATGTATGTGTGTATATATATATATATATATATATATATATATATATATATATATATATAGAGAGAGAGAGAGAGAGAGAGAGAGAGAGAGAGAGAGAGAGAGAGAGAGAGAGAGAGAGAGAGAGAGAGAGAGAGAGAGAGAGAGAGAGAGAGAGAGAGCTCTTTTAATGCTGCTCTGGTCAGCTTCCAATTTTCTTTTCACATATGACTCCGATGTATCTTCAGGCATCCTGAAGCAGTGAAGTGAATACCAAAAAGACAGAAATAACCAGAATATGTGTAACTTTCTCTATAGAAGAGAAATCTAAAAACAATTCACACTCTCCCTCTCTCTTTTCCAAGGAGTAAATGAAGAAAGTGTACAATATATAAGAGGAAACCCATGGAAGACGTGCAGAGATAAAAATCACTCGTGAATTATAATTCAGAACTCTAGGGACATACTCGAAGCTTCAGCTAATCTAGATAATTTCTTAGACAAATTAGCCTAAACGGGTCAAACAATAGGCTAGACAAAGAAACAGAAACTGTAGATTTGAAACTTGTGTGGTAGAAATTGCCTTTCTCGTTGTCCTCAAGGATGTGTTCGCAGCACGAATATCTATTTATCTATATGTATATAAACTTGTCTTTTATCATCATCATCACATCCTCATCTCTCTCTCTCTCTCTCTCTCTCTCTCTCTCTCTCTCTCTCTCTCTCTCTCTCTCTCCTAATATTTTTGTTGTAACCTCCAAAAGCGAGAAATAATAATAAACGAGAACTTGGCACTTCCGAAACTCATGCGTTATTCATACACCCAAAGTAGACATTCACTTCTCCCTGTTGATCAGACCAGCGTTTGTTTTATTGTTAATTTACATATTATAAGTATCTTTGGAGGGAAGGAGGCCTTCAAGGACATTACATTACCCCACAATTCCAGATGAAGAAGTGTCATGTTTTTCTTGCCGGTAAGGTCGTATGTTAAGAAAGATTCTTTCATTTTGTTATTCGGTACTTAATAGCTACACACAGACGTAGTGCATACAATTATTAATCCATTATGTTTCTTAAGGAAAGGCTATTGGCTGTAAACCATACTTTAAATAATTACAAAATATAAACCACGAAAATGCTGATCATTATTTAATAAACTTGATCAGTCATACGCTAAGTGGCTTATTCTTAAACGTACCAAACTTCACTGATCGAATGTGTTGACGTCTACGATTCCCTAAATTCCAGTGCAAATGGGATAGTTATAAATCTAACGGTTTCAGGATCCTTATTATTCCTTAAGTCTATTTTTCTGTCGAAATGTCATTACTTGGAGGAGAACAAATAATGGTAGCAAGGGAAGAGGTAACATGAATCTATCTAAAAAATAACAACTGAGGGGGAGAATTTATGAAAATAATGAAAAGAAAACATAATATTATTTAATAAAAAATTTATATTAATGACGATGGCAATATTAATTAACAATTAGTCATTTAGTAAATGCATGTAACTGATCGCAATAATGAAAGCATAATATTATGTATGAAAAGATCCTAAAGGAGACAATTAACATCAATGACAATGACACTATTTACTAAACTCAACATAGCAAGAAGGTCGACTGGGGAGGGCACCAGGTTTTAATCTGATTTCCCCACTTAAACTATATCTCCACAGATCACACCAGATTGCCTTCTTTCTGCAATCCAGCTCCATTACCTTACCTCTGAATTTGTCTTTCTTTCTCTTTTTTTGTTTCTATATAAATTGGTGTATTTCCGAAATTGAACCCGAAATTACTCTAACTTTTCCTTAACACCACAATAGAGTGAAAATTCAAGGTATATATATTTTTTTTTTTTTTGCATATAGGCATCCCGCAATCCCTGACGTGCCATATGAGTCAAAGTTTGAACAGCATCCATTCATCAGTACAAAACAAGTAGTAATGACTAGGATAAATAGTACACGAAATAATGGACAGACAGACGAACAGGCAGTCGACGGACAGACGAACAGAAAACTTTATCCTCTCGATTTTGTCGTTAGGGAACTACAGTAACAATTAGTCAGCAATAAAAAAAAAAATAAGTATACATTTGCTCCTACAAAGATATATCCTGAAGAATCGATATCTATGAATGACCAGCTGAAGTTTATTTTTGTTCTCTGGTTCCCCTTTCCCTTCTTTTGTCATTCGATTCCCAAATTGAATCACTTCATCGGATTCGGACAGAATGAAGAGTAATAAAAATAATTCTCGGGTTAAAGCAGAGTACGGATCGTGAGCATAAAACGCTAGGGCGTTGTTCCTCGCTGCATTCCATTAGATAATATAAGAGGAATAAGGTTGCTGATGTGATAAAAGAAAACTGCTAGAAAATATTTCTATCCTACTTATTTCTTTGTAATGATGACGCAACAGTATCCAAACGTGGTTACGATATTTGATATAGAAATACAGAATTTACATCCAGTATGCAAAGAAAAGACTGTGACGGGCCGAGAGAGGAGTTGTGAAATCAAAGGCAGTTTGGAAACGACTGAGTTATATTGTTGTGGAACACTCTCCTTATATACAAAACCTCAAGGCAACAGGACATGACAAGTTTACAAGACAGACAATATCACAGAGGAAAAACCAGACAGGAATTTTCATGTTCGTTTTAGTGCGAGGGAGGAGCGAAGATACAAGCATAATATATACAAAAGGAATTATGTACAATTGTGTGAAACAAGGTTGGTACATGGCTCCCCCCCCTAAAAATGACATACTGTACATGTTAAATAGGGCGCCCTGATCTAGAGAGGCGAACTGTAGGCGGGTCATCTGGCAGAAGATAAGCAGGTTTTAGACGATCAATGGAGACCCAGTCTTCTTTGCCCCGAATGTTTAGGAGGAATGCTTTCGGACTGTGTCGGATCACAAGGAAAGGTCCCGTGTAAGGGGGCGTTAACGGTGGCTTGCTGGTGTCGTTGCGCAGGAAGACGTGCGTTGCAGAGTGCAAGTCCGTTGGTATGTGATGCTTCGCTGGGGGCTTGTAAGTCTGGCGGCACGGAGTAAATTTTCCCACGACGTGATGTATGCGCTGGAGATCGTCGGAGGAGGTTGTAGAAGGAAAAAACTCGGCAGGGACGACCAACGGGTCGCCATACACCATTTCAGCTGCCGAGACGTCGAGGGCGTCTTTAGGAGTGGTCCTTAGTCCAAGGAGGACCCAGGGAAGCTGAGTAAACCAGTTGCAATCCTTGCAGCGGGACATCAAAGCTGCTTTGAGGGTGCGATGAAAACGTTCAACCATTCCATTGGCAGCGGGGTTGTAGGCCGTTGTCTGATGTAGGGTGATGCGCAGGAGATTCGCTAATGACGTCCACAATTGAGAGGTGAAAGTGGACTTCGCGCTGAAACCAAGCAAACGCCTCTCCGCTGGCAAACGATGAAAGTTTGAATGGAGCGGCCGCAGCACCAACTGCCGTAGAGTCCGCCATAGTACCAACGATGAAGGGGCGAGGGGGTGGGGGTGGAAGGCGGTGGGAGCGAGTCGACTTCCGGGGTCACCAATGTGACGGGCCGAGAGAGGAGTTGTGAAATCAAAGGCAGATTGGAAACGACTGAGTTATATTGTTGTGGAACACTCTCCTTATATACAAAACCTCAAGGCAACAGGACATGACAAGTTCACAAGACAGACAATATCACAGAGGAAAAACCAGACAGGAATTTTCATGTTCGTTTTAGTGCGAGGGAGGAGCGAAGATACAAGCATAATATATACAAAAGGAATCATGTACAATTGTGTGAAACATGGTTGGTACAAGACCATTAAAGAGATTAACAAAATCTTGTCATAAAATATATAGTTGATTCATACTAGTCCTCTGTATTCTATGGTATATTTATGGATAGAGTCGTAATGAGCATGAAAAGAGACAATTTTACTGACTAGAAACGGAAAAAAGAGAGAAGCTGTGGATTTAGGAGGATTGGAAGAGGGATTGATGGATTTTTATGTGCAACTGTCTTGTCCCTTCTTGAAACCCAACCCTTCGTAGGGTAAAGAGCTTCCACTGGGTCTACTTTAAACAATGTATCACAGGAGACATGCACTATATTTGTGTGTGTGTATATATATATATATATATATATATATATATATATATATATATATATATATATATATATATTACATATGAATTATATAAGCTATATATTATACAATATATACATATATATATATATATATATATATATATATATATATATATATATGTATATATATATATATATATATATATATATATATATATATATATATATATATATATATATATTCCTTTCTGAGTGGGTTCACCTTAACGTGGTAAAAGGGTTTGCATATGGAAATGATCAGGGCCGCAGGTTGTTTTGGTGTGAGCGATCAGACGAAACCTTCCCATCATCACTGCAATGGCCAGCGTGATGAAAACTGGTCAAACCCCAGACATGAATTGACATTTCTGAGGTCTGTGACCTGCATTACACTAGTAATGGCTGCATTTGTTGTTGATAAATAAATATATATATATATATATATATATATATATATATATATATATATATATATATATATATATATATATATATATAAATGTGTGCGACCTAATCCTTGTATGCAAAATATGTGTTTTATACATCGAGATTAATGACCCTTTTAAGGGTACTATGAGTGTCATAAATTGGAGGGCGCGATCACTGAACTCTTGTTATCCGTGACATGCTCTAGTCTCGTAATGTGATGAGTTTGACATTTCCATCACAGTGGAAAATTCCACAAAACCTAACAATTCAGCATATTGATTGAGCAAAATTGTATCTTACTTGTCCAGGGTTAGTCAGTACCATGCAAGCGATCGTTAGACAAGGTACTCACCTGAGAGAATCGGCTGTGTACTGTGTACAAGTGTATTCACAAACCTTTTAGTGATGAAGTGAAGAAAGCCCATGTCCTGATGTCTCATTATCCCTTGACATGGGACATATTGGTGTCAGGTGTACAAATACATCTGTTTGTGTATGCTGTGAGCGAAGTTGTTCTTTGAGCTGGTAAAATAAAAGTTCAAGATGCATAGATACGCGAGAACTAACATAGCAGACACTGCTACTGCGGGAGATGAAAACGAAGGAGCAGTTGGTTATGGTGATGTCGATGAAGAATATACATGAGAACAACGAACGCAGGACTTAAAGAATAAGTAACATAACATAGCCGAGTTAATGAACAGATTTTTAGTTGAACGAGAAGAGGAGTGGCGCGCGCAACCACAGCATATCCAACGTACATGAATGAAGTTCAAACACACACAAGTGAAAGTACAGGTGCACAGCCGAATTAAGATACGCTAAACGTTGTAGTTCGAAAATTGCCACAACTATAGGCAAGTGTTAGGCCTTTTGATGATCAGCGGCCTAATGAAGGGTTTCAATCGATCGTAGAGTTTTTGAGAGACCTTGAAGTAGCCACATATGGGTGGTCATAAAGAGAAAAGGCAATTCAAGTGATTAGGTTGATGAAAGATGCTCCAGCAATGGAGGTAATGTGTTGGCCACATGACAGTTTAAGAATTTATACTGAAATAAAACGACATTTAATTGAGACAAGGCGAGAAAAGGGGACATAAAAGAAAATCACAAACTCAAAATTCGAAAAGGTGAATCCGTTCATAGTTTTGCAACTCGCATTTTTCGGGATTGTGATTCGTTTGCTACCCGGAGTGCCAATTTCCCAGATGGTGATAAAAAAGCAATTGCCCGTAAACATATTCGCAGATTAGTAAACCCGTATTTATTTGGTTATTTGTTCGATGACAATCGCTCGCTAGCAGATGTAGTGATGGCAATACAAAACATTCTACAGTTTGCCAGAAGAAAAAAAATGACTGAAAATAAATGCCCCGATTCCGAGAAGGTAGCAGCCATGAGAGGCAATCACCGATCCCCAAAACCGGGAGAGGGGAGAACACAGTTAGCAGGTGAAAAGTCTTCAGATGTTGGCACTGTGGGTGAAAGAGCACTAACGAGTGGCGTGCCCCACCTAAGGATCCCCCCCGCTGTTACACTTGTCAGGCCTAGCGTCATCTATCTTGAGGATGCCCAGCAAAAAACGTCGAGGACGGGTGGGAGGGCTGTGGCACACGCACACCACCCACCGCCCAACATCCAAGGAAAAGTTAACAGAGGAAGGGGGAGACAAGGGAGATCGAATCCCCCCCCCCCCCCCAAGAAATCAGAAGCAGCAGCCGAGGCAGCGGTGAGAGTGACTACGACGGACTCGGTAGGGCAGGCACTGGAACCTACATCGGTACCCAGACCTCACCCCTGCAGCACTAGGGACAGGAGCAGGGGGCAGCGGTATTGCAAGCGAGGTCGTTGGCACGGGCCCCATATATCCTACTGGGCAGCTAGGAATGTTAGCAGTTAGGATTGACCTACCAGATAAGTCAATTAGAGCACTGATCGACACAGCAGCCAGCGTTTTGCTGATTGAAAAAAGATTCTCCTCAAACCCCCTACAGTCAACAGCATCCATCATCCTTGACACGCCAGGAAGAAATAAACTACATGCAAGCCATACAACGATCATCAACTTTAAGGTGGTATCTATGAAGTTTACACATGATTTTTTGTCTTGCCCAACTTGGGAATTCCAGGAATCGAGGCTATACTAGGGGTGGATTTTGTCATTAGTAATCAAATACGCTTTTTGGGGAGGAAAAGATAGTATAACAGTAAATGCAGGAGGGTGCATTTTGCCGACAGAAAGTCATGAGAGAGTAACTGCTTGTGCGGGAAAGGAGGTACAATTAAGTAAGGTAATAGCTGTACCTGAAAGAGGAGAAGTATTGCCCGCCCAGACACCTATGAGCATATCAGTGACCCAGTGTCAGCCTCTTCCGGAAGGAAGCAAGATCGTTGTTATACCCCATGACAATTGGGCACGCTAGTCTTATAGGGCTTGTCAGAAATAAGAGAACAGAGCTAATATAACGATAGTTAATTAGTCAAATAAAAGAGTTGTGCTAGGAAGTAATTCTGTGTGTGAATTAGTCATGTGAAATTGCTAATAATGGGATCTTGGGAGCCACAACTCTAGCCCGCACAGACAAACGCACTCAGAACTTGATTATGTAAGAGCGAAAACTATGTCCGCCAGAATATCAACCTGTAGTTAGTAACATTGTTAATAATTATTCCGATCTAATTGCAATTGGAGACGAGCCACCCGGGAGGATTAATCAATTTCCCTTTAGCATTGAAACTGGGCATGCGGAGCCGATCAGGTCAAAGACTTATAAGGTACCCATTCCTTTCCAGGGAAAGATACATGCCATGCCCTATTCCGGGTCGGAGTGTCCTCCATATATCATCGACTAGAGAGAGCGAGCACTGAACTGTTATGTGTGACATGTCCCTAGTCTCATGAGGTGATGTGTTTGACAGTATATTTCCATTGCAGTGGAGAATTCCACAAACCCTACCAATTCAGCATATGGATAGAGCAAAAATGCATCTTACTTGTCGAGGGTTAGTCAGTACCATTCGAGCGATCGTTAGACAAGGTACTAACCTGAGAGTATCAGCTGTGTACAAGCATATTCACAAACCTTTCTGTAATAAAGTGAAAAAAACCCATGGTCCGATGTTTCATTATCCGTTGACATAGGACATATATATGCGCGCGTGTGTGTATTATAGCCCCGATTATTTCTCACGTTATGATTTCCATGGTATTACCGATAAGACAAAAGTGCCAACTCCAATCAGGTCTTTTAACTTTTCCTTACATAGCTCTGTACATATTCTATGTTCATCAAGTGTCAGCTGTCGTGATTTCTATATATTTACATATACAATATAGACTGTATATATGCATATACATATATACTATATATATATATATATATATATATATATATATATATATATATATATATATATACATATACACATACATATACACATACGTAATATACATATCATATACATAGAGTACATATTACTGTTCCAGTACCCCTTTCGCTTCATCCATCCAGTTTTATCTGGGTCTCTCTCTCGCGCCCATTCTTCCAAACCTTTTACCAACATATTTCAATTTCATTTTCCACTTGACTAAACCACCTACAACAGCATAGGTCATTTTTTGCAGTATCACTACTTTTTTTTTTTTTTTTGGTCACTTCACACTGCTCAACCCATTATTGTTCCTCACTACACATAAATAATTTCACACACACACACACACACACACACACACACACACACACACACACACACACACACACATATATATATATATATATATATACATATATATATATATAAAATTTTAAGTTGTTCGTGTACGTTGCAGTGAAACATCAAAGGTCTAAATAAGAAACGAATTGCCATTCCAATATTAAAAGTGTATTGAGCCACTGTTTATCTTAAATCGTCTGGCAGACAAGAATACATATAAGTAATATCAATCGAGACTGAAGTACGCTCCTGCAAAGGGGAAAATATACCGAACAAAATATTCTTCAAAAATGTATTCATTGATATTGGTAAAAAAATCACATGATCAATACATCAGGAGCTTAAGAGAATTACCCCAATCCCAAGTGGTTATTATAACTAATAAAAACCTACAACATGAAATTTCAATATTTCTTGTTTACTATAGGTACTACTAGCTTGACGAGAGAGAGAGAGAGAGAGAGAGAGAGAGAGAGAGAGAGAGAGAGAGAGAGAGAGAGAGAGAGTATTACCTGTTTTGTTAGACATCAGATATCCTTCATCCTTAAACGAAAAAGATAAAATACATTTCCACAAAGAAAATATAAGAACAAACCTAGTGGAAAACCTAAAGGAAAGGAGAGAAATCAAGTAAGCAAACATAATGCAAGCAAAGAAATCGATTCCAGGACGTTTCTTGCATCACCATCCAACGAAGTGGTGGAAGGGCCTTCTTTACGTCTCATATTCCAAATAGGTAATTTGTCACACTAGAGATGAGGATTGAGATTCCCCTCTCTTCTATTCATTTCCCGATTTTTACTTTTATCCTTATATTCCTTTACCATTTTTTTTAATATTTTTTCTCAGTTGGTGGTTGGTCTATATTATGCTGGCCTTATGCCAGCAAGGGCACTAACCATAGCTTTTACATGAGGTTGCTGTTATGTTGAAAGAACCTAAGCACTTGGTGTGAACCTTTGGACATTCCATCGAACTTAAATCTGAATTCTTATTCCTCTTGGATTACTCTTTATTCTTTTTTTTTCCTCTTCCTTTCGTAAGTTTCTTCTCTTACCCTTCATCTCCACCTCTACCCCTTTCCACAATCTTCTTTCTTTAGAAGTATTATCAATATCGAAAGTGTGGCGTTCCCATATGGACATGGGATTTTGAACTTGACTCTAGCCGTTTGTTATAGTTGAGAAACCAGGGATGTGTTGGAGGGAGGGGCGTAAACGCCACGGAATATTGTATCAGAAATATTCAAATATCAAAACGACAAAGGGAGATTTTAAGCAGATAAAACCCTTTGCCTAAACCTCGTACAAATCCCGAATATGTTTGTTCCCATAAAATGGGAAACGTTTCATCACACTCAAATCCAGAATATTTGGGGGGAAAAGTATATGATTCCCAATGGATCTTCTATATTAAAAAAAAGAAAAAATAGTTGCTTGTTCGATTTATTCTAGTTTTACGAAAACAGCCTTTAATAAATTTGAAGTGGATCAAATTAAATTTCTAAACAATCATCGTTAAGAATTATTTCAACTTTCTCAGGAAGAAATAAACTATAGTATACACAACACTAGAGTGTCTGCTGATTTCAGTAACTAATTTCAAAGCATAGAATACACAAGATACATTTCGCTCCCTTCTATAGCCCCTGCTCTTACAATAACCAACCATTGCGACCTGAAGAATAACGAGAAACCATATTTATCCTTAAAATAGACCAATCAATTAACTAAATATGCCCAAAAAATTCTCGTTTCAAATTCCTACAAAATTAATATTCATAGACCTACTGCTGAGGATTGAAAAAAAAAAATTTGTAAAAACAAATTAAATCCATGATCAAGCTTATCGATGGGAAGAGATAGTTAGACTACTTGGTAAATAGGTTCAATAATGGCCACTCAACGGCAGTAGACCATATATTTGAGTCAAATCACATATACCAAACACTCTCTTGGCCTGTTGCACCTTTCTCGTAATGTTTCCGAGTGGTATACTCTTTTCACCTATACTTCCTCCTCCCATCCTCTCATCGAAATATTTCGAAACTCTGATACCCCTTTCATGTACAGCAGCCCTTTTACCATTTATACACTTTCTTCTCCGCACACATTTACATATGATCTCTAAAGCATCCTTTTTTGTTATGATTTTCACACTTCACTTCCATCGACGACAGTTGGCCCGAAAATGCCTTATCACATTCCAACCCTGGCTTTCCCAAATGTTCGAAGTTTAGTA
Source organism: Palaemon carinicauda (assembly GCF_036898095.1). Classification (NCBI taxonomy): domain Eukaryota; kingdom Metazoa; phylum Arthropoda; class Malacostraca; order Decapoda; family Palaemonidae; genus Palaemon; species Palaemon carinicauda. The sequence continues at coordinate 11,360,252 of NC_090727.1, read as the reverse complement.
TGAATATTTTGCACACACACAATGTCACCTCCCTTGTTTCACCTATTCTGTAACTCAAATCATTCAAAATATTTCCTTCCAATACCTTTACGAGTCTACCGCTTCCATTCTTCCACTGACCATGGCAGTCATCACTGTTCCAACTAGTTTCAAATTACACTCAAAACCTTACTCTTGCTTACATTTACTACAAATTTCTCCTCTGACGATCTTTTTGAAAGGCTTTCACTTAACTGAAGTTTCTCTTTTTGCTTCCCTTATCATTTCTTTATCATATGCCAACACAAACCATTCAACGCTATACTAACAACCACCCAATCTTACAACTTTGCACCTACAAGTAATACCCTTTCTCCTATTGCAAACTTCACTCCATCTTTCAAAATTAATATCAAAGAGCCATGGAGACATACCGCACCTTCATCTCAGACCCATTTTAGAAACTATAGATACCGTCTCTGGACTCAAATATGCTACATACAGCTTATACATTTATTAAATTTTTCGCATAACCGTTTTGTTATAAAAACCTGATCGACAATTCTCTATTTCCTCTCTAACTCACACTATTCGTTCCCTATCTATGATTCTTGTATTTAAATAAATCTCTCAATTAACATCTAGTTTATACCTCTTCTGGCACCTGGTACACCACATGAAGAAACCATTATAGTTCCTTTATTATTTTATATACTCTACCTTTGTACAAAAGAAAAGGGAAAAATTTCCTTTATTTAAACAAAACTTACACTTCTTGGTCGGCTGCAAAATCCCACTTTCACCTCCGTACCACATAATCTCACTCAAAATCGAATCACCTCTAAGTCGGTGCCTTTCATTCTTTCAATTTCTTATCTTCCTCTGAACTCCTCAACAGTAACTGCCTCATTCACAATTGAATTATTTCATCTCTCAGCTTTGTCTCTTTTATGTCATCCCACGAAAACACAATTCATTCCATCGACCCAAGGCTGCAATCTTTTCAGACAGCATCTCTCCATTTGTATTTTTTATTCCTATATCATTCTGCTCTTTAACCTTCACTCTTCACTTACTTGTTAACCTTCTCCCCCATTTTTTTTTTTTTTTTGTCGTGTATTCTTTTCTCTGTAATCCTTGACATCATCTACCCTTGTATCCTGCATTCACATCATAATATCTCTCTCACCTTCACTGAAATGATAATTTCTTCATACAGTCACAGATCATATTCCGAAGATAATGGCGTAGTTGGTTAAGAGAGTTTCTAGTAGGCATTCTATCCAGATATATAAAGCAACTACTCTTGAGATGTTTTATGCTTTTGGCTTGATTCTTGATCTAATACGTCAATGAAATATGAGGATATGCCTTTGGTTATTTCACCAACTACTATAATCAGTGAAGAAATTCACTGATAGCTTTCAATAATTATATACATATATACTGTATACTCTATATATATACACATTTATATACATACATATATATAGAAATATATATAAGTATATGTATACATACACACATACATATATATATGTATATATATATACGCACAAATAAATAATTAATAAATAAATAAATATATATGTATATATATATATATATATATATATATATATATATATATATATATATGGGGGGGGTTGCAAAAGTTTACTTATGTGTTCTAGGGATTGCTTGCATAGTTTATCCATGCCCCAAGGCATACTAATGAGTAGGGAAAAAATCTAGCAGAGAGTTTTTTCACACATTTCCCTAATACTATGCGGTTTTCCTTAACCCAGAACTTCACAACTTTTGAATCCAACTAACACTTTCCACATGTTTTGCACAGCCTGATGCTAAAACCCACTCAATGGACCTGCTGTGTATATTCTGATAATGCTCTTCAGACTGGACACCCGACTGCCTCTGAATGACATCCACGACTGTGATGCGCGGGAATTTTGCAGCACTATTAACTCCGCAATAGGTCATAAGAGACTATAATGTGTTGTTGCATGAAAACACTAGCAAAATTTATGGTGCTCATAAATACATATATCTCTCTCTCTCTCTCTCTCTCTCTCTCTCTCTCTCTCTCTCTCTCTCTCTCTCTCTCTCTCTCTCTCTCTCTCAGAAGCTTTTAACCGATATATAAAACACTTTCCCTTCTTCTCCCTTGGATATAAAGTGAAATAAAATTCCGTTGCTTTGTACTCCACAGAGTATTTTTCTTTCCTCAATAAATAAATGGTAGGTTTTACTTTCTCTACTTTCCTCTTCTATACCACAGATGGTGATATCTTAATTAATTAATAACTATTTATCTATTAAAAAAATAACGAATTCCTCTGGGGGAAACTTACATCTATATAAAGTTTTCAAACAAGATTGAAAATCGTTGTACCTAAAAGGAAATCATACACAGGGAAAAGTTGCTTGATAATGAATGAAGATATATAATTGCCCCCACAATATAAACACTACCAGATCACTTGATAATCTATAACTACTATATCTGCATGATGCAAACGCTAATAGATGGAAGCTTACTCCTCCAGCTGTTTCCTCTTTAGTTGTGACAGTTTCATTTGTAAGAATCTTAGTATTTTATGAGGGATGAGGTCATTGCACCAAAGCCCATGAAAACTAAAATGATCGCAAAAGCTTTAGCGACAGCATTTTCTGGCTTCTCAGTGATGGACTAACTCACCATTCTTACCTAGTCTATTAATTCTAGTCTCTTTCTCATCGTATACTCTGCCGACCCAGCATACAATATAGAACCATATTTCTCCAGGGTTACTTCATTTTAACAATCCATCATTATCTTACTTTAAAAACTCTTAAACAATTGTCAGTCCGAAGAAATTTTTTTATTTCAATAAGATAGAAACCGTTATCTAAATTGATAAATCAAAATAATATTTTTGTTCACACATCCACTGATCAGAACTTAACAGCCAATTATTGCTGCTTGGAACAAAGATGGGAAATATGAGAAAAATGTGTTCAAATAAGAGTTTATACCAATCCTTAATATTTCTTATCTAAGTAACACATTGGTGTTTCCCTCAAAAGGAAATAAAATACAATGATATGATTAAAATACTATCAGGAGATGATTCAAATATGATCATATGATTCCTAAGATATCCGTAAATATATATGAATATGTATGTATGTATGTATGTATGTATGTATGTATGTATATATATATATATATATATATATATATATATATATATATATATATATATATATATATATATATATATATATAATTTAATTCTAAAATTTAATTAAACACGAGTCACTCATTGAGGGATACGCGAGGAGCATATAGCTAATCTTCTTATGTAAGGTGGTAATGTCAACAAGGTCGAAAATCTGGGACCATTTGCTGCCAAAGTGCGGCGCTTCTTGCCCTGCGACGACGACCTTAATGAGATTAGTAAACTTGAAGGTAATTACCTCGGATCATCTAACTTCCTAAGGAATTTAATTCCCACACTTTACAAGTTTTGGGTATGCTATTCTATTTTAATACACAAAAATCAGTTTATATCCTACAGAACTAAATACAATACTAATTGAAAAAAAAAAAAATTTCTCTACTAATCTTCCTTTAATTTCATCTAGAGTTTTGGCTCATTGCTTTTTCCTACGGGAATATTAAAATGAAGAGTAAGGTTTATATCAATAAGTACAATATTAATCTTATTCTTTTCCAAAAATTAGTTTTATCAGATAATCTCCAAAAATTTCATATGCCTTTTAGATGTCAGTATACTCTACAATATCTATCACCTCGAGAGCAAAGGTCTACATTGTTGGATTCTTAAATGCCGCAACGAGTTTCAAATAAAATTTCCTCTTCAGGCAAAGTCAACGAAAGACGAACATGGAAGTGGTGTTGCTACTCTGGATTAGGAACCCAAAAGTCAATCCAATTTTATGAGAGAGAGAGAGAGAGAGAGAGAGAGAGAGAGAGAGAGAGAGAGAGAGAGAGAGAGAGAGTGTGTGTGTGTGTGTGTGTGTGTGTGTGTTACAAGGCTTTTGGATGTCTCAAAAGACTTTAATAAAGTCCATCTGGAGAAACTACATTTGCTCTTGGGTAGAGCGATTTAGTTTAAACATTTGTCAAACTTTTTCTTGAACTCGTTTATCGTATTACTGTTTACTACATCCGCTAGAAGTCTGTTCCATGTATTTGCTATTTTGTATGTAAAGAAATTGCCACGCTGAGTGGTGTTGTATCCTTTCAATTCCAGTTCGCATCCGTTACTTTCTTGACTGATTTGTGCTAAGCGGGAATAAATTGTTGTAATCTACATTTGTCATTCTTTAAAGAATTCTGAATCCCTCTATTAACTGTCCCTTAGTCGTCGAGTTTGTAGATAAAATAAGTTCAAATGTTCCATCCTCTGTTTATATTCATATTGTCTTAGCGTTGAAACTAGTTTGGTGGCCCTTGCTTGTACTGCTTCCAGTCTATCCATATCCTTCTGAATACTTTAAGAGCACAAAATTGGACTCCGTATTCTTGATAGGGTCTTACTAATAATGTGTATAGCTGTAGTTCAGTGTTTTTGTTTCTGTATTGGAATTGTCTCTTTATGAAACCTATTAGTTTTTGTTCTTTCTTTATGCTCTGTTTAGTGAAGTAGGTTGACTAGGTAGTACGATTGGGAGCAGAGGGGCAGGTTCATTTTTACCCCCCTACCTAAGGCTGTGCTCTAACAGATGGCGATTCAGCAGGTGTAGGCTGAAGCTCATAATAAAAAAGCATGGATTGAAATAAACCGCTAAGATAGAGAGCTGAGGATGCTGATTCTTAGAATAAATGTACGTTAAAACTGAAACTTCCTCCTGCTCCTGCTTGTGGCTGAGTACATGCAGATGGCAGTTTGACAGGTACAGACAGGTTGAAGCTCATGTTGAAAATTCACTGATTCCAACGAGACCATTACAACCAACGTGACCAGTACCCTTAGAATTAGTCTATCATAAATAATAGTTTCAGCCTCTCCCTGCTGTGTTGCCGTTTGTCTAGGAGCAAGCACACAGCTAGTGTAGATAACACCTGTGGACGTTGGTTGGTATCAATGTATATAAAAATTAAACCTTGGCCCCTCCAGACTACACTTACTGAAAACCCCATGCAGGTAATAACTTGGCAGGTACAGGTAGAAGTGTTATAAGGTTAAACCTAAAATGTATTAATTTTAGTGAGGTCGTTCCAGGTCTCTATTTGAAAGGTCTCATGAAATTCATTTTTTTTTTCTAAAGGTTAATTTTACACAGTGGCTAAATGCAGCACCTGGCTAGCGTGCTAGCCTTCGAATGTATGGCAGGATAATATCTTATCTCTGATATACTGTGTATCTTTGAGTATACCTACACTTCTTGTACTTGTAATGCTGTAAACGAGGTTGTTCTTAATGATAATGTTGATCTATAATTTCCATGACTATATTTCATTAAAATGATACGCCTATTGACTAATGTATACACAAGGATCAGTAATATGCACATGCCTCATAAATTGATTTTTTTTTTTTTGGAGAGGCTTATATGTCTAATGCTGTGATTTACCATGCGTATCAACTCCATTATTAACTAGAAAAAAGTAACGGTGACGTTACGTTGAGGAAATTATTTCATATAATTATACTTGTGATTAATCTATCAATAACTGCTTTCACTTAAAATCTACCTAAAATTTAATCGTAATATAAGCACTCTGCATTGTGCTTCTTTCTACAAAGTAATCATGAGACTAATGATACACTTTATCAGACTAAAGAAAATAATATTTCAATGCAACTGCTGTTGTCAATAACTTGCTCTTGCTATTGGCCTGCAATTTGGCAACGCTTACAGAGGTGCTAAGTTTTAGTATATATAAAATAAAGAAACCATTTATCTGGGGCTATTGGACATTAATATTGGATATGAATACGAAATGTTTCACAGACGTTTTAAAAAATTCAATATAAGACATTTATCCCATGAAATCTTCCCAATAAATGCGGATATATATAAATAGATAAATAGATCGGTAGATATAGATAGATTGATTGATAGATAAAGATAAATATATCAAACCATAAATAGAACGCCAATTCACTTTCAAACTGTTTACCATTAATGAGCAGTACATGATTTATTAGTATGTTTGTAGGAAGATGGCACCTCAGATAGGCAATTCTTAGAAATTGAAATTACACGATCAAGTTTACCAGTTAGTACTGCCAGCGCAATTATCTACACAGATTTCAATCATATGCAAATACACTTGTACATACATACAAATATACACACATATATATATATATATATATATATATATGTTATATATATATATATATATATATATGTATATATATATATATATATATATATATATATATATATATATATATATATATATATATATATATATATATATATATATATATATATATATATATATATATATATATATATATATACACAGGTGTGTATATGCGTGTGTTTTATGTACGTAAACATACTGAAGATGCGATGATTTCTCGATCTTATAAATAGCAAAAATTTCTTGGCATTTATCTAGTGTCAGACCTATTTAATAGCACGAATTCATGATTCCTCTCATAGATCCTGCCACCGTATTCTTCTCTCTATCTGCATTGGGCTTATTGAAATCTGTTTTTTTTTTTTTTTTTTTTTAGCTTCAACCTGCTTAAGGGCAAACCCACACAGATGACAATTCAACAGATACAGACAGGAGTAGACCAAAACTTTAAATTTAATTAGAATAATTTCAATGTGTCTGCTCCAGACAGTCCCTTCATCTCTCTGATTGAGCAGTGTCAGGAGAATCAATGTAACTCGAATTTAATCTTCAGCTCGCTCATGTCAGCAATGGCCAAATCACCGTCTAATTGGACGCGCTGAATCGATAAGTCTTCGTCCACACACACGGTGATTAGGAAGGTGAGGCAAGAGCAAGCTGAAACTCTCTTTTAAAAAATAAGAAAAAGGCATTACAATGACTGTGTGAATCGTCTCATTGTAGTAGTTTTCCTTTTGCCAATCTTGTGATCGTTTTCCACAATTCTGTCTACTTTTTTTCAGGAATGTTGAGCTCATCCAAAGGTTGGGCGACTTCCATTTCGTTTGCCACTTTTTGTTACCCCAGTAATGTGTGCTCATTAATAGAATGTGGACCTGTTTGGCCATATCAAAACACATCTGGAAGTTTTATGTTTCTGTGTCAGTCAGGGTATCGGAGAATTATGTTTACAACTTCCCTTTAAATAATTGTCAATTCTGCAGGGTGTTACAACAGTATTTTGTAAAGAAGGATATGCAGTGTTGAACTTAATACTTGCATGGACCTTCATTAGTGTGTTGACTATCTTTTGCAATTGAGTTATACTGAATGCCATAATAACCAATGTAATTGTAGAGTTATGATAACTGTTTCTGTTTATGGTGTTCGTATGTATTTGTAATTATGTATTAGACATTGGGAATTTCAAATATTAAGTTAGTTTATGGCGTTTTCATTTTTATATAAGTGAAACTTGAATGGTAAACTGGTGTAGAAAATTAATGAGGTTAGGATTTAGATTAATATTGAAAGTAAATATCTGAGTTATTATGTGTGAATGCATAAGATTGAATTTATGTGTAGATAGTGAACAAATTATAAGTTGACGAGTATTTGTTTCTGGTCCATAGTGCACCAGAATTCCACGACATCAGAGTTGAACAGAGCTGAAGTCTGTAAAAATAAATTTATTTTCGGTTTAAGCATTAACCCGATCCTGTCTGGACCTACTGAATCTCTGAAATGTGTAAATAACGCCTTATGCTTAGACCACATAAGGAGAAGATTTGGGTGGTGTTGACACAGGGGAGTAAAGCTTTATCAAAAAATTCCTCAATTACAAAACGAAAGCCACACCTGGCTTTATCTATCTGAAAATTCTCACTAGAATCAACGTATTTTGATATTCAAGTTTCTCGGCCACTCTTAGCTGTACCTGTCGAGAAATCGTCCTTGTGGACGCAACCATCAGAACTCCTATCCAGCTAAAATTGTGTTCCTTATGTGAGCGGCAGTCAGAAATACTTTGCAAGTGTCTGTTTCACCATTGACCTCCTAATATACTGTTTTAGATAAAACTTTCCTTAGCCAGTATGAGCTCTTGCCATGGACCAAAGAGTATAAATACTGCCAGGGTGTTCCCTTTAACACCATAATTACGGGAAAGATACGAGATGGATATCAACCTAAGTAATAACTGACCGTCTTATAACACTGACAGAAGGTTATAAAAAAAATGGACCATTCGAATGTATGGTAGAATATTAACAGAATACCCCCAGAGTTTGAATGTTTGGATTCTTTTATATTAATTTCACTGACCACTAGATATATCCTAAAGATTAAGATAGTTAATTAATAATATGGTTCTTTTAATAACGAATATTACCGAAATTATAAAGTTGTTTCTCTCCAAAAGGTTCATCTTCATAACGACTATAGTGGAATACTACACACACACGCAAACATATATATATATATATATATATATATATATATATATATATATATATACATATAAATATATATACACGCGAACACGAAAAATCCTGTCATGATTTATCCAAGGCCTGAAGGGAACATGAAAACGACGGGAAGGAAAATAAGAGAGGCTCAGGTCACTTCCAGTAGAGCAATGAAGAGAAAGGAATCAAAGGACATTGAAAAGGTGGAGTTAGTGACGACACAGATTGCCTTTAAATTTAATACTGACACCGAAAGAAAAGAAAAATAAAGAGCACAAAAAATTTTGGTAACTAAAAAGGAGAAAAGACCTTTGTTCGTCTTCGTGATATTCGTACCTTTTTATCATACATCATACCTCATATATCCGACTATTTTCTCGGCAATTAACTGAAGAGTGAATTTCTGGAACTCCCCTACATCCCTTCTTTTTACTTTAAGAGATTTATGTCCATCATTAGGGTGCATCATTATCTATCTTCCTGTCGTATCATTGTCACTCAACTTACTCTCATTTTTTATCACAGGTCGTTTAATTATTCACGAATTCTGTTCCCTATCTCATTAAGGTGTTTACCTACACTGTAAAATATTTGGCGCCACGAAACGGTAAAACTCCTGGAATAAATGTTGACAGTCATTTACCGTTTTAAAAACGGATATATTGACCTTAAGGGGTGATATTACGGTCACCAACCCGTAAAATATAATAATAAAATATCGTAAAAATTACAGTTGCCTGTATTACTGAAATACAGCTGAAAACAGTATATTTTTACGGAGAATTTACGATTGAAATTACGGCCTTCTTAACAGTATACTTGAGAAAAAGAAATGTGAACGAATAGCTATTTTGGACGTTTAGTTTCTGGCCATAAAAGTTGATTTGCCTATCATTTTAATGACGCTCTATTGTAACATGTGTTTGAAAAAGAGTTGTTAGTTTCACACACATTTCCCCGCTGGGATTAGAAATATTAATCGCACCTTTCCATGCGACCGTTCTGTAAATTTTATCGAGTTTACACAAGCCAAAGCCCCCTTGCAAGACGTCCACAAAAAAACACACTACAAACACTGCTCTGAAGTATTGCAACAGGCACAATACAAGAGCATAACAATAAATAAGACACGGCGTGAATGGCCTTCGTACAACGCGTTCATGCAGACAAAAACATACTACGGCGCTTTGGAGAGCAATGTATTAACGAGAATTTATCAATGGAAAGAATTTCTGTAGGTAATCGTCAACGTAAATGCAAATAATGTACCTACGTTCAAACACACACATAAAATGGCAATAGTTTCCTAATTACTAATTATCACTATCAGTGCAATAGTTTTCTTCGGGGGAAAACCAAAAATACATTAAAAAAATTAACAAATATCATATAATATAGTCACTAATTTGTGTAAACAAGCATACTACAATCAAATTTACTTCAAATCCAGTCTAGTATTGTACAGTGGTAAATACTTTTGCCTTACATTAGCATGGTAGCTGATCGATCACAGCCCGGGACCGTCAATTTAAGCTGTCTACTTAGGAGGTTACTACTGTGATTGGGCATCACAGTGTGGGGGGAGGGGGGGGTTTGAGCTTACCCAATCCTGGAACTGAACCAGGAACCTTTACCCTTTACTGCCACCATTTTCCATTAAAAAGTTACTCCCTGTTCTCCCTAGAGCGACAAAGTAAAGGCAATCTCACTAGCAACATGTCAGCCCACTCCAATGTAATATCAGATTATTAATCACGACTCCCTAGCAGGATCCTCAACATTAGGGTCTCAAAATATATTTCTAAGTAAATAATTCACTTTTTTTTTCGTTTTTATTTTGTTTTCTCCTTCCATCGTAATTCCTAAAACATCTTTCATCAACATTTACTCTAGTTTTTCCCAATTTTTACATGTTAAAACTTAATCTCTCTTCTTTGCTCAAACTGTCCAAATAAACATATTTTTTCCACTCGACCATGACTAATCAAAAAAATGATTAAAACAAACCAATCTGAATCCACATCTACATTAAGGGAATTTTTTTTATAGTAGCCTCTCTCCATGCATAAACATACATAACTATATTATGTATTCTAAGATTTTTTATGTACTTCCTGATTATACTATGGAAGGGAATACTGAAGGGCCGAAACAATTGGTATGCGATTAAGTACAAAAGTATTCGTTCTATATCAAAATTGAATATACGGTACATGTACACAATCACACACACACACACACACACACACACACACACACACATATATATATATATATATATATATATATTAAATACGTTTATTTCCTGAAAAGGAAGCAGGAAACTAGCCAAGGGAAATTAGAGGATAAGTATGAAAAGTAGGCTCTGCTAGAAAAGAACAACCATCTCTGGTCTAGAATCATGTGTTGTACCGAATGAATTTCCTCCCATTAATCCTCACTGAGATAGGGAGGCTTAATATGGTTTCCTAAAGAGGATGTACAACCACATAGAAAAAGGAATTATGTTAATGAAACCTTGATGCTTGAACCTATGAAAACTAGGATTGGGTTTATGTTATCATCATCAAGAGTAGTAGTAGTAGTAGTAATAGTAATAGTAGTAGTAGGGTTCTGTAACAGACTGATCATGCTGATAATTAAAATTCTGAATGTTATCGTTCAAAATTATTCCAAATTTTTGTGGGAGATGATGATTATAAATGCGTGACTACTGATCTATTTTAGGCTATAATGTTCATTTTATAAAACTTGTAAATAAACAACTGAAGAGAGACGATAAGATTAAATCGCCCAGCGAATGAAAATAAATGAATGTTTGCAGGCAGGTGTTTGTATACACACTTAAATATTAGGATGGAGGAGATGATACAAAGATTTCGTTAGATAATGTGAGTGAGGTACGGGACACCAAAGCCCTTAATATCCATAAAGCTCAAATATGAGAAAGGGATCTGACGCGATGCTGATGAGCTAACCATGTAGATATATTAGACGCTTAAGTATATATATATATATATATATATATATATATATATATATATATATATATATATATATATATATATATATATACACACTATATATATATATATATATATATATATATATATATATATACTGTATATATATGTATGTATGTATGTATGTATGTATGTATGTATATATATATATATATATATATATACACACAGTATATCTTAGTTATCAGTAATGGCTCCTGGCATTTCATTCTTTTTTTTAATTCAGTTCCTATGAATGAAAATTTTTAATAGGAATTAGGTAATTTCCCATTATAAACTAAAATGAATTGTATATAAGAGTTTTATTTATTACAAAAAGCCCTTTTTTGAAGCATGCAGTGTAGTTACTACTGGTGATCATTTCACCACACTTGTTTAATCCAGTAAATGAATAATCTAATCATGTTTACAAAGAAAATATTTTGAGAATTTAAGGTCAACGATTCCTCTTGTGAATATGAAACAGGAGGTAAGTGATGCAGGTATGAGAGAGAGAGAGAGAGAGAGAGAGAGAGAGAGAGAGAGAGAGAGAGAGAGAGAGAGAGAGAGAGAGAGAGAATTATGGTTAGGGGGGATCAGAGGGTTAAAGGGAGAATATAACGGAGGTGGATGGCGGTAAAAGAGGGAAAAGGGCCAAGAACTATAGTCCTTATGATTAGGTAGGAAAGGGGATAAAAGAAGCTGTGGACAGAATTCTGGGATTGGTGTGGAGGTGGTTTATAGGAAAGAAATAGATGACTTTGGCGTTTTTACTATTATAGTTCCAGTGATATGGTCCATGACAAACACTTTGAGGCTGTTCCAATGAACATTGATGTAGGTTTCGTTTACAAGAATAATACAGCCGAGAGAGAGAGAGAGAGAGAGAGAGAGAGAGAGAGAGAGAGAGAGAGAGAGAGAGAGAGAGAGAGAGTTTTCCATTTCAACCCAACCTTCGTGTTTAATTTGTTAAGCAATGAAATACCACTTGTATAATGTGGTATTAAGTTTTCTACAATAAAATCTACTTTAACACTTTAAAAATAAACTCAAACTACGCTACAAAATATCAAGTATTGGAGAGTTAGGCAAGTAAATCCATATTTTGACCATACCATTACGCTGCAAGATATAAAACTTTTTAAAACAAGCGAGCAAAACTGTTTTAGGTTTGAAATAATTTATTCCATTTCACAGATTACTATTACCAAAAGGAAGAGATTTACCAGCCTAATGAGCCAAGCTCGACTCCTACAGAGCTGGTCATTTCACATATAATAAAAAGAAGTAATATCTTTAATAACATTTCCCTCACAAAAATAAGAAATACCTTTAAAATTGAGAATCACTAAGGAAAAACTCTCTATTATAAGAAATATATGAAATAGAGAAATAGGGTCAAGAACCTTTCATTAAAATAGTGAAAACCCGTTCAGAATCCCAATAAGAATGCCCTTAACGCCCACATTAAATATCAAACACTTTCCAGCGTGAATTAGTCGCAAAATACCTGAAAATCTAACACAAAGGTAAAACCCTTCTATCTCTAAAAGAAGCATATCGTCCATACATGCAGCAGTTCACAATACCTTTGGAGTTTTACATATAGTAAAACACGAGTTCCTAACTAAACAAAAGTGAAAGGAGTTAATCATTTTCTAAAATAAAACATCGACATGCAAATAATAGTAACTTGGTTTCTTCATAACTGGAAACTATATACTAAAAGTAGCCCTGTAATACCCCGGTATCCCTGTATAAGTTGCTAACAAACGTTCCTCCAAAAGACAAACATAAACAATTTGGGGACCAAAAAAATTCTATTTTTTAAAATGAAGCACCAAGCCAAACCAAAGCCTGAAAATGATATAAATGCGCAAAACGCAATTTAACCTAATATAGTTTTATTTTACCTACGCAAAAATATAACTTTTGAAAAAAAAAATCAAAAGTTTATCAGGTATGTAGGCAGCAAGAAAAAGTAAAACGTATTCCAAAATATATATCGAAGACAGAAAATTGTATGTAAAATTAATTTTAAAATATATATCGACAACAGGAAATTTATATGTAAAATCAACGCAACATCCTACGGATTTGATATCATGTCACTTCTGGAATACAAATAAAAGGATAAACATGTGCTCCTTAAACCAAAATCGTTGCTTAACAATAAAAAAAATATCTGGAAAGGCTTCATCGTAAATCTCGTACCAAGCTCTAACATTGCAAAATTAATAAGTTCTCGCAAACTTCCAAGACCAATCATTTTCATTGCCGAAACATTAGAAACTTTGTAAAGGATCAAATGACGGATTACATGTTTAAGTTTACTTGGGGAATTTTCAGATTATGAAACCTCCGCATGAATTTAAATCAGATAATGTTTTCCCTAATGAACATCGCTCGTTCATTAGGACGGTGTGACAAAGGGATTAAGCACTGGAGGACAAGGTTTAAGCCTCTGAATACTTTACTGAATAATTTAATGCCTTTTAATTTGTCCTTTCCTAAGACAAGAAATTTACAAGCACTTTGGCTTTTGAGCCGAACAACATTTGCACAGTTTCGCCAATTTTGGTTTCATCCCTAGAAAATAAATATAAAAAGAAGCACGTATAATCTGTCTCTGTCGATGAATATTGATATTGTGAAGTAAATTTACAAAAATCAGTTAGTCCTGAGAGAATCTTCACTAGCAGAGACCAAAACAGCTGGATGCATTTCTCCTTTTTAAAAACCTTTTTTTAATAATGATTTAATACAATAGCAGCGACCCCGTTATCGTTTAATTCTTGAAAAAAAAATTATTATTATCGTTATTATCACTTCCAGAAAAAAGACTGATAAAATCAGTCGTTCAAGATATACTTTTGGATTACTGCAACTTCTGAAGAAAAGAAAGAAAGAGGAAAATCATAATAGAAAAACGATCATAACGATAATGATATCGTGTGCTCCTGAAGTCATCAAAAGGATATCGCAAAATTTTTGAAAAATATAGAAAACCAACAGTACATGAAATAATCTAACACATAAACTGAGATGCAATGCAATTTGTTTTAACGTTACTCTAACCAAATAATAAAGGGTGCAGGTAAGTACCGACATGCTATTCATGAATATACAAGGCCCATATTATGAAAGAACTTTTATAAAGTACGTTAAAAAAAAAAAAAAAAAAAACGCTTCCAGAGGAGCTTCTATTAAAAAAGTATTTTTTTTTTCCTCGACCTAAAACGTAGTTATTCGAATTTTTTCCACCAACAAATCGTTTCCTGTAACAGACAGCGGCCCCAAGAATCATCTCTGTAGCCAGAGATGATTCCATTTCTAAGAAATCACCATGCCGTGTCTAAGAATCTTGATTACTAAAAATAAAATAAGCTGTGATGATGAAAAATTTTGATACAAAAATATTTGGTATATATATATATATATATATATATATATATATATATATATATATATATATATATATATATATATATATATATATATATATATATATATATAGATAGATAGATAGATAGATAGATAGATATATACATATATACATGTGTGTATGTGTGCACATTTAAATTTAAATTTTCCTTCTTCCTTCATACGTGCTGCAACAGCTGCTGGTTTTTTCGGCGCCGAAAACTTTTACAATCATGTCATTCACTTCTTATAAACTTTAAATGGTGACAAACAAAAGTTTACGACCCTTCTCCAAAGACTGTGACAATATCAAGATTAAGAAGCAAAAGTTCCCTTATTAATGCAAACATTTTCTAATAAGTGCATGAGCACTTTATTCTATTAACATATTTCATTCAAAGGAAAATATCCCTGCGTAGTTAGTCCTGGATAATCAAGTAAATATAATCACAATGACTTTACTAAGAATGATCAAATATTAAAACCTACACATGGATTATTTGTATATGAAAGTTTAAAATATAACAGTAAGGTTTTCTTTTCCTTTGATCTCTAATATGACCAGTAATAAATGGCGAGATAAAGTGAAGGATGAGTTGGCGAATGATTTAGTGGAAGCAGAACCTTTTGACAGAAATAGACGGAGAAGAAGCATCAAATATATAGACTACCTAGTTTAGGAATGGCGGTGGGGTGGGGAGGATACTCGACTTTGATGGGTGGCAGCACTAGAGGAAAAGGACATTGAACTATAAAAATAGAAAAGAAAGTCACGGTGGAAATTAGCATAACTACGTAACTGATTACCATATTACTAGAAAAAAATATCTCCTATATTTGCTAATGATACTCTCAGAGATATACAGAAGCTATAAAATTGACTAAACACACACAGAAACAACAAACCTTATGCATAAATAGGTAAAGCAAATGGAGAGCAGAGGGGCGCTTCTCATAACAACGTTTAATCTTCATTGTTCCTCTTTTCAACATTCTATCTACTGTATGTATGATTCAAGACCAACTAATACACACACTCATGTACACATGTGTGTATATGAAAGCGTGTGTATGTATATATATAATATATATATATATATATATATATATATATATATATATATATATACATACATATATATATATATATATATATATATATATATATATATATATATATATATATATATATTAAAGGCTATAAGAAAATACATACATATATATTAAAAGTTGAGAAAATCAAAATAATGAGGAGAGATGTCCGAAGAGCAGACTTACATATCCCATTGGTCCCTATAATACCACCCCAATACTTGCACGATTTTTGTCCCAGTGATGCCAAGCAATATCTCGTGGCAAAGATCTCCATTTTGGTGTTTGCGCTGTATCCCCGAATAAGTTATGTCTACGTAATGTGCGACTGAAAATTGGCTGCATTGGTACTTAATGACAAGCAATGGCACTACTTGTTTACACACTGATAAGTATTGATACATATTGACGTGCATCTTCGCAGTGTTCGTGACAAGTTAGAGCAGTGCTCAAGATTGGTTAATACAAGTGGCACCTACATGGTACAAACATTTAAGCGTACCTTCATACATTCTTCACGTTTGTTTCCAAGACTACCGCATTCACCACATACATAGATGAGCGCCATAGCGGAAAAAAATTTTGTATAGTGTCTGGCGTTGAGATACTACGACTGGAGAGTTATTGAACCCATTGACTAGCCAGAAAGTATCACAGTACATTTGATCCTTCTTTAGTTACAGCCTATTTTCCTTTGCCTGCACATACACCGAGTATGCTGGCCTGCTTATTTCCATTCCTCGCTGAGCTATTTTTCTAGCTGGAACCCTTAGGCTTATAGCAGTCTGCAGTTCCAACTTGGGCTGTAACTTAGCAAGTAATAATAATAATAATATATATATATATATATATATATATATATATATATATATATATATATATATATATATGAGAGAGAGAGAGAGAGAGAGAGAGAGAGAGAGAGAGAGAGAGAGAGATGGTAATGAAGATATATGTCTCCATAATTGTTGCTATTACTAAATATGTTCGTGGATTTTCGTAACTATCAAGCGTGAAAAACAGCAGCCGTTTAAACAAAAGTATTGATTACCTCATAACAGAACATGGCCTTTAATGGCGAGTTTGTTCTGGTTTTCATAGAGGATCATTAGCCTCGAATGAACAAAACCAAGAAATTCAGCAATAAAAGTGGTCTCAGTTTCAAAAATTGAAAAATGATGTCTAAGAGTAGGACAAGGAAGATCATGCAATACTAATTGCTGTGCGGTGAAAAGCGTTGTGTTTGTAACTGTCACTATAATATAGTAGGTTTCATGCAGGAGAGAACTTGCATTATTTAGGACATCACAGTAATCAATTCTGCATTTGAATATCGGGTAGGGTCTTAGATCTTGGGGCAGGGCACACTCCGTAAAAACAAAGCTGCGAGTTTTTAAATCCGTATAATCACAGCTGCGAGTTTTTACATCCATATAATCACAGCTGCGAGTTTTTTAAATCCGCAAAATCGCAACTGCGAGTTTTTTAAATCCGCATAATCACAGCTGCGAGTTTTAAATGCGTATAATCACAGCTGCGAGTTTTTAAATCCGTAAAATCACAGCTGCGAGTCTTTTTAAAATCCGTATAATCGCAGCTGCGAGTTTTTAAATCCATATAATCACAGCTGCGAGTTTTTTAAATCCGCATAAACACAGCTGCGAGTTTTTAAATCCGTATAATCACAGCTGCGAGTTTTTAAATCCGTATAATCACAGCAGCGAGTTTTTTTTTTCAAATCCGTTTAATCGCAGCTGCGAGTTTTTAAATCCATATAATCACAGCTGCGTGTTTTCTAAATCCGTATAATCACAGCTGCCAGTTTTTAAATCCGTATAATCACAGCAGCGAGTTTTTTTTTTCAAATCCGTTTAATCGCAGCTGCGAGTTTTTAAATCCATATAATCACAGCTGCGTGTTTTCTAAATCCGTATAATCACAGCTGCCAGTTTTTAAAATCCGTAAAATCACAGTTGCGAGTTTTTTTTTTTTTTTTTTTTTTTTTTTAAATAACTTTGGTTGTGGTGAAATAGGACTGTTAGTAAACTGTAAAAGTTGAACAGAGTATAATAAGAATGAAAAAATGTTAAAGAGACAATGGGGAAAAAAAATCTTAGAATGTTATCCACAGGACTGCATCTGGTTCACTTAAATCGAAATTTAAATATGAATCTGAGAAAATAATAATTTAGAAATAACTTGAAAACGCGAAGTTATTCGACAAAAATTGAAAACATCAAAATTCATTGTTGAATATTTCACAAAATACCAGTAGAAAGAATTCCCGAAGATTAACCTTCTTTACCTATATAACACAGACCACGTTACTTGCAGGATTTTGAAGCTCATATCGATTTGCAATGGGCCTAAGCTGATGTTGAATGTATGTATGATTACTTGAAGTACATGTCCAAGCATAAAAATTTCATATTAAGACGATTGATATTGCGATAGTGAATGTACATTTTTCAAAATGTACAGTTGGTCATGTAAGTATAAAGAGGTCACGGTATCTTATGTATCAGAATCCACAACAACAATACCAGGAAATCTAATCTTAAAGAGTTCTCTTCCAAAAAAAGATGAGATGTCAAGGGTTCTGTCGTGCAAGGTCTTTCTTTAGTCGTGTATATTTCCTCCAACATCTTAACATATGCTCTTCAAGAAAGTACGATGAACGGTATAAAATAGTATTCAAGTTTATTATGAAAAGGAAGAATTTTATGACTGACAGGTAATTGTTGACGAAAGTTTCTACTGAGAATAAGGACAGGAAGAGTAAGGCACATTTATATACACGCACAAATACTTGTGTGTGTTATGGAAAGGATTGGAGCCTGGGTCAGGAGGATTAGATGTTCTTGACCCAGATTGGGATTCTGGCTTAGTTTGCAGGAGGGGACTCTTCAACACATTCATGTCCAAATTGTGATTAAAGATTTTCCGTTGAAAATGTATCCAAAAATATTAAGAATCGGGAATTTCAGAATTCCATGCATACCAACAGTTGTATTTGCAAAGAGCGCTTCAGAATTCAACCTCTATATTTCCATTACTTCATCTGATTATAAAAAGGAACGAACATTACGTACCACAGTGAGGATGCGTATATTTCAGTGCAAGTCAAATAAACCTAAATGAAACAGATATGATATGCATTATGAACTGACAGCATTCTTTATCATTCGTGATAGAACGACCAAGAATGTTCTCTTGGTCCAAGAACGAATGATGCACATAAGCAAACGTCGTCCTATCAGTCATATGTTTTTCAATGGTAAACATATACATACTATTATGATATCGGAAGTTCTGTGCAATGGTTCAAAGAACTTTCTGCATTGTACATTTGTTTGAAGCCAGTAACTTGCGATAACCACTGACAATAAACCCATTTCTGTATTGGTGAGTTTTATACTTAAAACAAAATAATAAAAGGATACGATTATATACACGAAGCATATGTACAGGTGATGGAATTCTGTCTAAATAAATGGGTAAAAGAAAACGACGATGAAAAGAAAAAAAAAAAAAAGAGAACTTTTGGCTACAAATAAAAAAGACCGATAAAGGATGCTATATATAAGCCAAAATCACAGCAACCCATACATTATTCCTCTGAAATTCTGAAAACTTTACTTTTGATAGATTATAAAGGTAGTTGCATGAGATTGCATGCCAGGCATCTCTTTTTCTGAACCTATAATGACAGTTATTTAAATTTAATAAATCTTTGCAAACTGCAGAAGAAAGGCTTTGGTTTTTATTCAAAAAATCTGAACGGAATGAGAGATACCATGGTAATTTTCTTGTAGCTCTAATTTCTGAGAATACAATAATAATATATAGAACCATCATTATCTTGATTAAAAGACTTTAAAACATCACGATTTTATAGACTTACTTTCATAATTAGTTAATTTTCCTTAAAAATATTCAAAGGGTCTTACATTCCTAAATAAACACTGGCATTTAATCACGATTTCAAACATTTCAATCTAATCTTTTTCATAAAACCAATACTAATCGCGGATAACTTTAAATAACAATATCAATCTGTATTTTCAACATTCTGAATTCAAAAAGTATGTGTTCGTAAATAAACAGAGGGTAAAAAGTATACAAAATATTACGGACACTTATAAATTATATACTCTAATTATCGGTAGGATGCAAAGAAAATGAAATTCTCATACGATAAATAAACCTGAGTAACTCAAGGTCTATAGAGCAACTACAGAACTTGGAGTAACTCACTTGAAAGCGAAGCAGATGAACTTTTGCTTTGAAAATGAGATTACCCGAAGGGAAACAGGTAGAAACAGGTAGCTCGGGTTGGGATTGGAACTGTTACATCAAGTTAACTCTCGTCTAGCTAAACTAAATCGACTAAATTTGAAGATTTACTTTCAAAAGACAATATAATTTATAGGAGGGTCGAATTTGCTCATTGTTTGAAAAAAAAAATCTATGGTTAAAAAAAAAAGAAAAAAAAATCATTTTGTGCATCTAAACTTGAACAGATACATTCCAAGACCATTTCAGTACCCTACAAAATATATCTTACCATACCCGACTCCAGAAATTCATGCACTAAAGGGGAAAGATCATATGAATCATGGCATATTTTCGTATACGGGTAAACTGCGGTTTGGGAGGCTCTTTATAAAATATAAAAATCATATATTTTCAATCTTGTTCTTTTCCTCAAAGTTACATATATATATATATATATATATATATATATATATATATATATATATATATATATATATATATGTATATATATATGTATATATATATATATATATATATATATATATATATATATGTATATATATATATATATATATATATATATATATATAAATAACTATACACGTATATTCACATATTAATACAAATAGATACAGTAAATACATAAACATATACACAAATATACATAGCTACAATAATATATTCAGCTTATAATATAAACATTTCATATACAGTCTATATATATATATATATATATATATATATATATATATATATATATATATATATATATATATATATACATATATATATACTGTATATATTTACTTTAAGGCAACGCATTTTATTTTTATGGACCATTTCTCTTTGGGGGGACAGCTTTGAAGGAAAAGATAGAATTTGTTACTCTGCAGTTCCATTTATTAATTTTTTGCTTTCAGCTGTTTTAGCCATCAACTAATACATTACGTCAACAAAAATTAGGAGACATCTATATATGATGGCCGAGATCTTTCAACTTTTTCGACTTTCAAACTTTCGGTTTTGCTTGTCATCACTATTGATTCTATTTATAAATAATAAGTAATGTATAATAATACAAAAAGATGAAAAAAACTCTTAAATGTAAAAATATCGTAACATGACATCGTGACTTCAATTTTATCTAATAAAATTAAAAGATGAAAGGTATAAAAATTGGAACGAGTAGAGAGAAAGATGTGTAAAAATGTGTTGATCTCATTAGATAATCTATTTCAAATACACTTCCATCAACTTGAACTCAACATTTTATCTACATAGTTAAAGGCTTGTTCTGATCAAGAACTTCATTCATTTTCTGGGGATTATTACTTTTAACGCAGATTCCTCAACCAAAGTCACAGTAAGTCTTGCAATCGAGCGTACAAGTTAAAGATCTACAATCCGTATCTTTGGATTTTACGTACATTATTAATGATTCGTTTAAAAAAATAATAATAATAATAACAAAGGTGTATTTGAAATAATATCCAACTGACCTGGGTTTTTCCGATTATTTATTTTCAGGAAACAGGAAAAACCAACGTAATCTCACGGTATAACTTTATTACTAACATAACCACCGACGAGCCACAACACACAACGCTACCTTTCTGAAAACAAAGCAGATACACTTGTGTGAAAACACTAAAAGCTCGAAGGATTACCCAGGCCATCGAATCCAGGCTATAGAAGAATAAACATTTCAACCAATTCCTACATTCTCTTTGGCAACGATACGCACACGAAAGTTTCATTGTGATTCTTATTTCTCTTATGGAAAATTACTGGAAATTTATGTAAAACTACTGCATGGATTCATTCCTTCTACCAAAGGGTTTGTTCATCTGTATATACTTGAAGAATATCTCTCTCTCTCTCTCTCTCTCTCTCTCTCTCTCTCTCTCTCTCTCTCTCTCTCTCTCATAAACACAGGATATGCATTAATACCAGGAAAAACCTTTTTAAAATATTTCAATTGAACAGCCAATAACAATACCCAATTAAACTGCCAGTTATGTAGTGTAACTCTGAGATTTGTTTTTATAGTAACGGTATTTTGCAATAAAATGCTGTTCCCCATTGAAGCACAACCACCAAGTCAAATAGTTCAGAAATAGAAAGCACAGAATTCGTTGCAACACGAAGGAATTCCGCGTAACCTGAGCCATTCACATTTATTTTCTCTTTTTCCCTATTCGCAAATTCGAGGCAGTGGTTTTGATGTATTTTGATCTGTTACAAACCAAGAAGAGTTTTATTTCTGTTGGTTAACAGAGCCGTTCATTTCACATTATTATCATTAATATCAGTATTCATAAGAATCCGTAATTTCCATTTTTTTCTGGCTTAGTGACAATTTTCATGCTGAAATTAAACTGAAAGATATTGGAAGTTTGTAATCAAGAGACGTGTAGACCGGAACAGGAAATAAATTGACTTCATTCATAGCATAGTTATTAACTATATTTCCAAATATTACTCACGCCATAATGAAATTTCATAGTTGTTTTTATTGCCTCTTAGTCTGAAAAAAATCCACAGTTCTGTATGATTTTGAAAGTCTTTGCAGTTTCTTCAACCCTTACATTTGATTACTCTTTTCATATTATAGCTGTTTCGTTTTCTAATATACAGACAAAACGCTAAAATATATTCTGAATACCAACACTTGTTAGTCAGAGACTTTTTACAATGTGTTTTATTTACCTAGAAAAAAGTGACTATCCTTCAAGAGTCGTACCTACGAATAAGTGATTTGTTAAGTAGTGCCTATCTACCAGACAACTAAAAAAATTAAAGATTTCAAACTTTTAAGTAGAGTTGAACTACAACCAACAAAATATTGAGTACCAAACTTGAATTCGTACAATATCTTTTTAACATTGGTGGACACACACATGCATACATATAGAAAGATATTCATATATATATATATATATATATATATATATATATATATATATATATATATATATATATATTAGTGTGTGTATATATACTATATACACATATATACGTTCAATTAACTCTACACCAGGGAGAAATATGTGTATATATATATATATATATATATATATATATATACACACACACACACACACACACATATATATATATATATATATATATATATATATATATATATATATATATATATAAGTGCATCTACTAGTGTAGAGATTCAAACCTGTGCCACTGAAGAGGTACATAACTAGATAGTCAACTTATCCATGCGGCTATCAAGGGATATGCAAGAAGATTTCAACTCAGCTGCATATATTCCACCCTGTTTTCAGGTAATTGTACTTAAAAACGAACCCATCCCATGTCTCCATGATTGCCGATTGCTAAGGCTGTAATGCGCTGATATCTTTGACAGTTTTGTAACACACTTAACTTTAATACTTTTAAATACTAAGCCATGTGTACAAGAAATTAATTCACTCTGATAAGGAAGACTAACTCGCGTGTCTAATATTTTATCGAATGAAAGTCACGTGAGTTAATGACAAAACTATCATAAATATTCAATCAGCTATTATGGTAGCGAAGGGTGGAACTAAATTCAACAGGAATATTTACATTATAACCCAGAGTCTATATCAACTTGCATGTCTTTTGATACTTGAATGGTCTAAATTCAGAGGCATAGTTTGATTCCTGGCTCGGGCAGACACCTTGTCCGGCATGTAGTCCTGTTTTCACAGACACAGTTCAAAGTTAATTAGGAAGGGGGATGTACAACTGTTGCAAAATAACGGTAAAATAATCAAATAAAATCTAATTTTCCATGGAAATAAACGAACAGCATATTCAGCAATAGTTAAGTGTTTTCGAAATTTTCAAAATAGGAAAAAAAAACTGTTTACCACTTATATATAAATGGAATTACTACGCCAAAAAGTTGTTTTAAAACTAAATTCTGTTGATTCTATACATAGAGAGTTTTGTAATGTTTTAATAACCAAAAAAAATTACACAAGGAAAATGTAGCGCCTATTAATCTAACAAACATAATTTAGTTTCTAATTCGAAAGTTTATTACGAGTATCACAAGCTGGTTCTTCACGCGCCAAATGTCAACTAATATGTATATAGAACTATAATAAATAAACAAACTATTCTATAACACATCATACAAACCTTCAAGCTTTCATTAAAACGAGTATGCTCAGTAATTGTTCAGTGTTTTAAATCTAAACACATGAAAATCTAAAGGATCAAGAAAATTATGATTTAATATAGTTAAATAGTTCAATTCAAATCTTTCTCGCAAAAACAACGATTATGCAATATGTTTAAAATTCGTAAGAGGCAGTGTCCTATGTTTTCAGTTCTGGACTGAATTTTTGTGCAGCTTTTATATTCCTCGTTCCCATCCACAGGATGTCTTCCTAATTCCCCCAATTTTCTCATATCTTTCAATAGAAACAAAAATCTTGACTATACCTTTCATTTTTTTTTATTCTTTGTTATATATCTGTCCACCTTTCCCACCCACTGTGTTTCCTAATGACTTGTTTATTCAGAAAAAGACGAAAACAGACTTGTTTGTTGAGTTAAATGACCTCAAAATCACAGAGCTTTCCACTGATCTGTGGCTTCTGCCGCTTTCCTTACGAGTCTATCAAAATTTGGCTTCTAGGTCGCTGATTCGATTATTCTCGTAATTGTATTTTGGTTACGGAAGTGTGTGCTTCGGCTAAATGCGTCTGCTGTAGAAAATGATCGTTGATTAATTGATTTTGAGTGGGTGAATACTAATAAAGTAGTTAGATTAAATTCACCTTGCGGCGAATATCTCGTCAGGGTGTCTATTTATAGGCTTTTCTATTGCATATTTACTTTAATTGAGAAGTGATTGTCTCTTATATTTTGGAACTTTTAATATTCAGTATTTGCAACCGCAATGAAAGAAATCGTACGCATTTCTTTACACGAGCACGTGTGAGTTGTTTAAAACTTGACAAAGTAATTAATTTATAAACGGGTAATTACACATAATTGGCTAATTTCAGAAATTGCAGCTTTACACAAGCTTTGACTAATATAACTAAACCAAAGCTTGCAATATATAAGCCCATAATCCTTGAACCTACTATCGCCTGGAAGGATTGGGCAACTAGTCCACAGCAGGACAAAGGCCTCAGACATGTCCTTCACCTTCGATATCAGGATGCCAGAAACTTCAAATCAATCAATTAATATGTCCTTCTATGCGAGTGTTTATGGTCTTCCTATGCCAATCTATACCGGATAAGTTTCTTATACACACACACATATATACTGTACATCATCATCATTAGCCTTTGCTAGTCTACTGGAGTACAAAGGCCACCTGCATGTCCGTCCACATACATATTCTTATTCTTATCAAATGCTAAGCTACAACCCTAGTTGGAAAAGCAGGATGCTATAAGCCCAGGGGCCCCAACAGGGAAAATAGCCCAGTGAGGAAAGGAAATAAGGAAAAATAAAATATTTTAGGAATAGTAACAATATTAAAATAAATATTTCCTATTTAAACTATAAAAACTTTAACAGAACAGGAGGAAGAGAAAATAGATAGAAAAGTGTGCCCGAGTGTACCCTCAAGCAAGAGAACTCCAACCCAAGGCAGTGTAAGACCATGGTATAGAGGCTATGGCACTACCCAAAAATAGAGAACAATGGTTTGATTTTGGAGTGTCCTTCTCCTAGAAAGGCTGATTTTGGAGTGTCCTTCTCCTAGAAGGGCTGCTTACCATAGCTAAAGTCTCTTCTACCCTTACCAAGAGGAAAGTAGCCACTGAATAATTACAGTGCAGTAGTTAACCCCTTGGGTGAAGAAGAATTGTCTAGTAATCACAGTGTTGCCAGGTGTATAAGGACAGAGGAGAATCTGTAAAGGATAGGCCAGACTATTCGGTGTCTGTGTAGGCAAAGGGAAAGAACCGAAACCAGAAAGAAGGGTCCTATGTAGTACTGTCTGGCCAGTCAAAGGACCCCATAACTCTCTAGCGGTAGTATCTCAACGGGCGGCTGGTGCCCAGGCCAACCTACTACCTACATATTTTATACTTGCGTGTACACATTTGTTAAATTTAGCATTTTGTCATATATTTATAATTATCCAGATTCTAGATGGTGTTTCGGATGTGAACATATTTTGCCTGGTACAAAAATAGGAGAGTAAAAACAGACGGCTCAAAAGATTATAAGGATTGAAAAATCTATATTCTGTTAACGCTTCCATTTTTTCCAAAAAAAAAAAAATGTTTTTACAATGAAATGATGTTGCTGGTATATGAATCTAAGTAAATTCACAAACTCCAGCTCTAATGGTTTGTGAAATATTTTTACTCAATTAGATATTATGATCTATCAACGGCAATTATATATTTATATATAGGTGTCTCGAATATAAAGATATGGACAGATTTTTGGACATACACACACACACATATATATAATATATATATAAACATATATATATATATATATATATATATATATATATATATATATGTACAGTATGTATATATATATATATATATATATATATATATATATGTATGTATATATGTATATATATATATATATATGTGTGTGTGTGTGTGTGTGTATTTCTTTAATTGACTGCTTGTATTTATTCTAATATTTACATACAAACTGTGTACTGCATGTATTTAAATAAATATCTTCATACCAAGTGCATAAACAGTCATTTACATGTATTTAAACTATATAAACGCGTTCATAGGTTGACACAATCTGTGTATGAGCGCAAATAGCTAGTACGAGGCACTCACTCTCTTCCCTTGGTATTGGCATCATATTCTGTTGAGGTGTCACGTTTTCATCATGTCCAGTACGAGGCGTGTTCCATGCCCCTCGCTGTAGAGCTGTGGAACACTCCTCTAGAAATTTTTATTGGGACGCTGTAATACTTTTTTTCATGTATCGCGTACCTTACAACGTGTATTCTTCCTTTATTTTTAACCTATGATCCTGATTGCTCCATTTTAGGGATATCTTCCTTTTATATGGCAGTTTCAAATTGTTTAGAGTCAAACTTCATTACTTAATAAAATTTTACGATATTCAAATAAAATATAATTCGTCGAGGAAAATTATCAAAAATTGTATTCAGCATAGCCATTGTTTTTTTTTTTTTTTTTTTTTTTAATTATTTGTATAATAGAAATATGGTTCAACACTTAAACATAAAAGGAATCAACTACATTGCAGATTTGCTATAAAGTGTCGATTATTAACTGTCTTAAAAAAATGCTCTGTTGGATATTTTTAACAAAAGCTTGTAGTGAAGTTTTAATGACATCAACATAATCATATTAAATGTGGTGAAATGTAAAGCGTTAATCAATCCGGAGAATATGTGATTTTCTGTCCTTTAAAAGAGTTACTCGTGAATGTCAAAAGTTTATTCTTTACATATAAAAATTTATTTTTCTAAATCATTATAACGGATCAGGATATGACATAAAAATAAATATATAAAAACAATTTGACGACGCAACCTGTTATAGTCATCGTTTTTTCTGAAAATAGCATGACAGATGAAATTACATATATGACTATTCGACATTTTGAATTGTCAAAAAAGGCAGAACAAATCTATTAAGATAAAAGTACAGTTTATAATATAGTTATAGCGTTAAAGTAAAAGCATTTCCACATACTAGTCCTTTTAAAATATGTTAAAAGATTATTTGAGAAGTAACGAAACCACTCAATGGGTATTTGAGATACTACCGCTAGAGAGTTATGGGGTCTTTTGACTGGCCAGACAGTACTACATTGGATCCTCCTCTCTGGTTACGGTTCATTTTCCCTTTGCCTACATACACACTGAATAGTCTGGCATATTCTTTACATATTCTCCTCTATCCTCATACACCTGACAACACAGATTACCAAACAATTCTTCATCACCCAAGGGGTTACTGCACTGTAATTGTTCAGTGCCACTTTCCTCTTGGTAAGGGTAGAAGAGACTCTTTAGCTATGGTAAGCAGCTCTTCTAGGAGAAGGACACTCCAAAATCAAACCACTGTTCTCTAGTCTTGGGTAGTGCCATAGCCTCTGTACCATGGCCTTTCACTGTCTTGGGTTAGAGTTCTCTTGCTTGAGGGTACACTCGAGCACACTCTCCTATCTTATTTCTCTTCCTCTTGTTTTGTTAAAGTTTTTATAGTTTATATAGGAGATATTTATTGTTGTTACTCTTCTTAGAATATTTTATTTTCCTTTTTTCCTTTCCGCACTGAGCTATTTTCCCTGTTGGAGCCCCTGGGCTTATAGCATACTGCTTTTCCAACTAGGGTTGTAGCTTAGTAAGTAGTAATAATAATAATAATAATAATAATAATAATAATAGGACATAAAATCTCTTAAAAGGTATACAAACCCAATTGCCCATCAAAATACTCCTTTCATGGATCCGCTCTCGGGTTTAAGTGGAACATCTCTCTCTCTCTCTCTCTCTCTCTCTCTCTCTCTCTCTCTCTCTCTCTCTCTCTCTCTCTCTCAGTAATAATTTCTTCGCAGTACTTTCTATTCATACATACATATACCAAAGGCACTTCCCCCAATTTTGGCGGGTAGCCGACAACAACAAGAAACAAAACAAAAAAGGGGACCTCTACTCTCTACGTTCCTCCAGCCTAACCAGGGACTCAGCCGAGTTCAGCTGGTACTGCTATTTCTATTCATATGCTCAGAATATTTTGGTACAGTTGTTATTTCATTTATTCATTTGTTAAAAGGCTGTAAACATTCTAGCATTTAATGGACACCGGTTTATTCATGGCCAAGAGCCCTCACTAGCACTAGAAAACCTTTTGTCTGCCAACTATAATTTAATAAAAATAAATTAAATTCTAAAGCTGTTTGATGTTAAGCGCCAACCACTCCCTTTTTTCAACTTTTTTTAAAATCTCTAATCACCTTTTTTTCCCTTACTACCCCAACACTGATCTAAACTTTAATAAACATAATGCATCTGTTCTGATACTCTCTGTGTACCCAAAAACCTACATATATATATATATATATATATATATATATATATATATATATATATATATATATATATATATATATATATATATATATCATTATATTGCACACACATACATCTTGTTAGACGGGAAAATAAAAAGAGAGAAAAAACAATATTTTGCACAATCAATCTTGTCTTTTAGTAGCGGAGAAATTGAGCAAAATTGTTATGAAAATGTGAAAGCATCTCCCCCGCACTGGACACTGACACATGCATAAGTAATCGCGAGAGATCACAATAATTCACATTTCCCAACGAAAGAATAAAAGAAAAATAATAATTTGGTGAATACC
The DNA here is from genome assembly GCF_036898095.1 of Palaemon carinicauda. Classification (NCBI taxonomy): domain Eukaryota; kingdom Metazoa; phylum Arthropoda; class Malacostraca; order Decapoda; family Palaemonidae; genus Palaemon; species Palaemon carinicauda. The sequence goes on along the minus strand of NC_090727.1, from coordinate 11,330,568 downwards.
AAGCATATGGTCAGGAGAGAAGTTCAGAAGTTTTTAAAATAAAGATGAATTTTAGACACTTTAGTTAATTGCAATATAGAATACCTTTATCAAAACTAAAGAAGGAAGCGGGTAACTTTTTCTTTAAGCTTACTGTTACTTACACAAGTGAAATCGATTCCATCAACTGACATGTAGAGTGAACTGAAATGCAGTTGTTTACGACCTATTATAACTGCTTCACATATTATTAGAATGTGCCAACAACACTCATGAATACTTTCAAGGACCCCCCCCCCCACCCCAATCTTAAACATCAAAGATGCTTCTTACAACAGAATATTTTCATTCATTTCCTTTATCCTCGTTCTTCAACCTTTGTCGATATAATACTAAGATGAGTTTATAATTTAATATATTTTCATCACATGGTTCAACTTTATTTAGGATCGAAATGAAATAAATAAATTGATTTACATTTAAAAAAAAAACAGAATATAGAAATTGAATATTAATTAAAGCAACGAAGAGAAACTCAAGATGCCCAGTCTCATTTTCTCCTGAATTCTTGTCAGTCTCTTCTTTAACTGCCACACTTTAAACACCCTCCAGTGGCCTTTGATTTCGAGAGACTCTGCTTAAAATAATCTTATTCTCGAGATACCTCAACTGAGGCTCTACTCTTCTTCTGGGGACTAAGTAAACCACCTTACTTAGTGGAAAGAATAAATATATATTTTTGTTCTCAACGAAAGCGGTCCCTTTAATAGCCACATCTGCTTTATGACATCTATTCTTGGAAAACTCAACAAAGAGGAGGTCGATTATTTTCTTAATGAAGACTCCGGCTTTAGTTTTCTCTCTTTGTCAAAGATGTCGAAGTTCTCGCCAGACGTGGCATTAATCTTGCCACACTAACAACAGCTTATCAAATGTATCCTTGTTCTAAACTTTCTCACGCAAATTTATACTCTCTCTCTCTCTCTCTCTCTCTCTCTCTCTCTCTCTCTCTCTCTCTCTCTCTCTCTCTCTCTCTCACACACACACACAATCAATGTCTTTTAACTACATCCCTAGTAATATTCCGCTCATGCACGTGTATTTGTACCTATTCCCGAATTAATATCTACTCACTCACTCTTTCTCTATTCAGTTTTCCTCCATTTTCCATTTCTTCGTGCCAACTTCATGATAGACGCGCGTGAAACTTTCCCTGTAAGTCTCACCATGCTGAGCCTCAACATATTCTTCAATCCATAGAGCTTTTTTACATACTTTCTGTATCTCTTTCCTCAACCCCCAACCCCCACTTCGTAAATACAGTGATGACATCCGATCATCATTCATCATACACATTTCAGTGGCTTCTGACGTATTTTCTTAAATGAGGACGTTTTGGGTTGAGAATTTTCTCTCCGGGAAACAAATATAAACTGAAATAAACGTCTCAAAAAGTATTAGGTGTTGGAACGATGGACTGAAATGGCATGACAACTAAATGCAATGCTGAGCTATTTTTCGGTTATGCTTCTAGTTTCCTATGGTAATGGGTGAAGCCGCCTCTGGCGATAGGGGTACCTAACAATGTATCTAGGCTACCGTATCTTTCCACAAATATAATCATGAGTGCATACATTCATAAGACCATGTAGACGGGACCGTAAATATGTTCTCAGTAATGATGTGGTTCATATCTAAAGTAAAATATAGAGAGTACCAGGAGTTCTTTCCCGAACTGTCTCTATGTAACAGTACGGTTCGTATTAAGTAACACTGCAAAAATCCAATACTCAGAGTCATAACAAGTAAGGACCCTGACAGCAAAAGATGGTGTTTATCGAATAGTACTGACCCTTACCGGCCAATTTTCTTCAACTTCTATATAATTCTTGCTCTTCTAATACCTAAGTCTTGTGCTGTTTGTCTCTTGGTGGATTGGGAGTCCTAAAAGCTTATCTTTCACTGTCCCCTCCCCATTCGTTATTTTGAAACTGTAACATTCTAAGAATAAAGGGAAGTTCTTTTTCGTTTCATGACGATTCAATTGCTGTTCCAGTTTATTTAGAAATTTAGTGTTGGCTTTACTCTCCTGGAATAGCAGCATTTCTGCAAGGAATTTCTTCAAATACATTGAATCTAAAACACTAAAAAATAACATTTACATAATACTTTAGTTATTAAGGGAGGAAAACAGGAAATACTGAATGATATTGTGTATTTTGTTTCTTTTACACAAAGAAATAGTGACTCGTATGCGACAATAACTTCCATAAGTCAAAAATAAGGGGAAAACTATCGATACTGCTCTCGGCAGAGTATCTTTTGAGAAATTGAGAACCGAGAAACACAATCCAAGCATCTCTCGAGATGATGACTGTAGAGTACTTAGATTCTACTTCGTTAACAGAGGATAGTTTGACAACCTCTTATCCATATAATGAAACAAACTGAAAAATGGGGGGCAAAAGTCCTATGAAAGCTAAAAGAAGCTATACGCAATAAAAAGAATATAATTGTCACAGATTTCTAAAAATAAATATTCACCAGCACATAAAATTATGAATTGAAAGAATAATTTTTTTTTTACGAAAGAAGTGTCTCGAGACAAATTGGACACATACAAGGCTTTCTAAAATGTTAATGAAGACACTTTTAGTATTTTATGTAAAGGAGAAAACTGGAGCAAGGTAAAGTTCAGGAAGTTTGGCACTACGGGGGAAAAGACGGAAGGAAACAAATGCGAATCAAAGGCCACACAAAACCTTGCACCAGCGGTAAAAAGAACGATGAAAATAAGTCTTTACTATATATATCCTGTATAGTTGTCGAGGAAGCATCAATAAGCGATAACCGGCTACGAAAAAAGCTTGGCAAGAAACAAATAGTACTTTGAACTAACATTTTAAGAACGGTGCATTGAACACACGCATACATGCATGCATATATATATATATATATATATATATATATATATATATATATATATATATATATATATATATATATATATTTATATATATACACACACACACACACACATATATATATATATATATATATATATATATATATATATATATATATATATATATATATATGACTAATAAAATCAACTTCTTTACATGTGAGATATAAAAAATTTGTGAAGGCGCTGCAGAAATACACGTACACATAATGGATGCAAATTTCTCAACATTCTTGCATTAAACAGCATTTAGCTCCGTAGAAATATCTTGATATTTCTATGAAATTAAAACAAATATAGCGGTTTCTAACCTTTTGTAAGAGATGGGAATTGAACTACTCTACAGGCTTCATTTCGAGAGATGCTGGGGTTGTGTTTCTCAGTTTTCGGTTTCTCAAAATGTACGTGACCGCAATTTTTCCGACCACACCACCATCTATCTATCCCTAGATACACGAAATGCAAGTAATTTCAGACAAGGAAGTTACTATCTCGGGTCTTAGGATCGATAGTTGCTTCTTAATACAGAAGGAAAATCCAATTCATAAGACCTTGAAACGGAGAAATAAATCCTCATCCGAAATGCCGAAGAAAGTGGCATGTAATATTCGACCCATTTTCAACGATCTCGGATAGTTAAGAAATAAACAAAAGCACTGACACCAACTCTCTATCTTGAGGAAAAATTATAAGGCACACTAACATATAAAACTGACTTCCCAAATTAGTCTTCTCTTTCTTTCCATACTGACAAGTCATGTTTAAATCTTTAAAAAAAATCTTCAAAAGAAACTATATAACAAACAGCAACCAGAAACAAAAACAGGCAAGAAACTACTATATACGGTTTCCACGCGAGGGACGAAATCTAATATGTAGGCTTTCTGCTCCGCTGAATGCACATCAGAACGTACTGTTTCTCTATTCCATATTTCATTAACATAACCACACAGAATCAATGATTAGCTTTCCTTACATCCATTCCCACATGAAATGAGCCTTATTTGGGGTGTGACATGAGTAAACTGATATAGCACTTGCAGAAATATTCTCATCTTTTAATCAGTTGCGTGATGAGTGCCCTAAGGCATTTTTTGTTTTTCCTCTCTCGCTTGGACAAATGTGAAGATACAACATACAGTATCATATAGTCGTATCAGCTGACACCAAAACATAGACATGCAAATATCATTCTTCAATAGCTGATTTACAAATAAAAGAGTCGCACAAGTAGTCCAGTGAGTAGGAACATTCACCTAACAAGCAAAAATCCTTAAGAATATATTCCCAAACCAGCCTGAACGCTTTTGGCATATCGTGCTTATTTCATTTTGGAGTGAAGCAGCGACTTGTTGCTTAGTGACACGTCAACTGCTGTTAGCTATAGGAAATATGGTAAAAGTCATGGATAGAAATATCAAAACTCGATGGCCAACGCATACGGAACCACCCCGTTTAAGGATGAAACGAGATTATTTTTTTGGTCCAATATTAAGCATCTTCCCAACAAAGAGTTGTAACATTAATATTTTCACTACGGAATCACAGACGAAGCTCCTGAGCAGAAACATTCTAAATTAGTCTTTCGTGGACCTACATATTATAATGCTTGCTGAACCCACCCACCACTAATTTACACACTGAGTCATTTCACCATCTTGAATTCTTTTCAGCTTTTCCTATAAATTTCTACCTTTCCAATACATCCCACACTAAGGTTTTCGAGGTCTTCCCCTTTTCTTCCTCCTCGAATTGTAGGCTACACTCTCTTTGCCCGGATCGTCCAGCATCCTTTCCACGTGACAACACTTAAAAATGCTGTTTCAATCTTTCACGTATAGTAATGTTTTTTACCACTCCCTCTATGTATTTCAATTTCTCACTCTTTCAAGTCCTGTTACACTACATACACTACACTAACTGTTCATCTCAACAGTTTCAACCTTCTTTCTTTCATTACATTCCTTAATCGGTTCAAGTATCAACCCAACCTTTTAACTTCACCAATTGTTGAACACTGCTTCTCTCACTCTGCTCTCATCAGTTATACAAAATCGCACATACCTATAAAAACCACACACTACAACAATAAAAATCAACCCTTTCCACTCTATATCATATGATTAAATAAATTACACTTGTTACATTTTCGTGGATTCCAAACTTTCTTCTTTGGCGAACATTTTCAAACATTTGCTCATTTCTTTAGTTTTTCTTAACTATTTCTAATTTACAAAATTACTGTAGAGACATGGTGACAAAACACACCCAATACTCACTATCAATCCATCAGCCAATCGTGATTTGTCTTCCTTTCTATATTGAAATCCACCACACACATTACCCTGTATACTGAGTACAGCCACCATGATTCATGTTGTTGGCTTTTACCTTAGGACCATTCCCCACACACAAAAATACCTTGCAAACAATCTTCAGCCACTCACCCATTCTATTACTGCTGTATTTCACCACTTCACTTGTAGACCCATCAACTTTAGGAGGCTTTTCATTTTTTAACCTCTGAAATGTCATTCTCAATCTTCCGCAGTAGTTTCCACAAACATCTTCAACTATACACTAATCCTTGCTGATCTTGCACAGTTCAGTTCAGTCGATCATAGATCTTTCAAACCCATCAAACAATAAAAATACTAATACTATCGACCTGGGATTACATTCCCTTTACACTGAATATAACCACTCGTACCTTATATTCTGAGATCCGTTTGTTCATCAACTCCAGCCCCCTCTGCATTTACTCTATGAAAAACATTTAATTCCCTTGAGAGTTTCTGTTTATCTTCTCCCCTCAATTTATATATTTTTTTCCTAGCTTGATCTTGGCTGCCATTCAGATCATCCCTTTCTCTTTCCGATTCGTGTGGCCCCACTCACCTTTTCCCTCTTAAAATGGAAATCAAAAACCCTTCTTCCCTGAACCATTACCGTAAAGGCGTGTCTTTTGTCTAAAAAGATGGCGTACATGACTTGTTCCTGAAATTGGTAAAGTTCACGCCAATGCCCCTTCGTCCAGCATCTAAACCCATCACTGTTATTTATGTTAATTCAAGAAAATTTGAAAACTAAAACTTTAAAGTGTCACAGTTAGAAAAATTGTACCCGCTACAAAAGATAAATTCAAAATAACAAACCCTCTGTGGTGTAATAGGAATAAACGTTTTCCTAAGGAGAATATTTTGGTTGTACGAGGTGTTTGCTTACAAATTTTGTCTGGAAACAGCTTTCCGTCTAGAAAAATTCTAAATTCAATTTCCAACTATCTGTAAAAAACCATAGTAATGATAATTTAGACGAGCATTTCAATTTCGCTAGTTGAATTTACGGGTGCTCAATTCTTCATCAATGACCCGGAATTAAATACAACATGTACAACACTTTATCAAGGACTTTCCTGTTGGACGAAAATTCTCAATAACCAAGTTGATCATATGACTAAAACATGACAGAAATATCTACGTCTCTACAAAATATAGTACGTAATAAGATTAAATAAGAAAGAACATTTAGCAAGAGGACCGCCAAAACCACGACAATTCCTGATCAGCATTATCTTCCTCACAATATACATTAAAAAATTCATTCTAAATAAATTTCTACCGAGAGTTATCTCCCAACGCCATCCATTCATTGCCATTTATAAAACATCACAGGAGTCACGTCCACGCCGAATTCCTAAGGGACAATTATTGTGAACCTTTTGGTATTGGCAAATTATCTTTTCAGCTAACTAACCCTTTTCTTTGATGCTCTCAAATTAGGAGTTTCAAGAACAACTATCACTAATATATGAAACAAAGTGTGCATATCTACAGACAAAAAATTACATAAAAAGTGAACTTTCAATATCCATTAAAGGCATAAACATGCTTTAGTTTGAAGATACTTGACGATGGTTACCATTTTTTTTTTATCTAAATTGTCTTTTCAGAAAAAGATTATTTTTATCTATAACACACACATTAAAAAAACACTATACATTCACGATATATTTATGTATATATATATATATATATATATATATATATATATATATACATATATATACATATATATATATATATATATATATATATATATATATATATATAGTGAACAAGTTCCATATTACATTCATAAAATAATCAAACTTAAATCTAATTACTAAAACACGGGTGGAGAGAACATGGATGATTGCGTTCATAATTAACAATGGCGAAACATATTTGGTGTGTGATGTTATTGCAGAATACTGAAACGACAACACTAAATAAAAATTGATATCCAAAACTAAATATAAGAATGCATGGTTTAAGAGTTGAATATAAAATACATAAATTAAATTAGAAGCAATTATAATACATATATGTAGAAGTACTCCCATTATATATACACACATTCATACATACATATATATATATATATATATATATATATATATATATATATATATATATATATATATATATACTGTATATATATACACATACTATGGATAGAGAGAGAGATATATAAGCATGTACATCCACATTTAAATATGAGAATTCATTATCAAATACAGTTCATAACCATTCCTTTATAGACACTGAGTTAGGGCACGTCGGGAACTTAATTGGAATCAAATCCTCTTACGAGATTCATCTTCGTGAAGCTCCGATGGAAATCATCGTCATTAGAGAAGCCACGAAATGTTGGAGGATGTGAACCTTTTCTATAAAAAACATAGAACTTGAAAGGAATCAAATGTGGCATGATTTCCAATAAGAAAACCTGTTGCTCCTGTATTGATAACATTCTTAGTATTTGTAAATAGAATTACGCATTGTTCCTGGAATCTGCCTTTACGGCGTAAACAGGATAATATCTACTGTAGGAGACCGAATAAATCAAAGATTCTAAAAGAGTACCAAAGTACTTTGGAAATCCCACTCATCCCTAGGCTACGAATTTCAGTGTGTGTGTTTGTATGTAGGACTGATGACGCTGCAGAGCCAAATGGCTATTATTTCCACTTAGAACCTTTCCACGTGTTTTATTCTCATCGATGTGTTTTTGAGTCGGTGAAAACCCAAAAACAATTGGCCTGAAGCATGAAATCCCACAAACGCGAACCAATAAATACAGTTACTTCAACTCTCATCTTGAAATATACATTCGCAATATAATTTATTATTATTATTATTATTATATATATATATATATATATATATATATATATATATATATATATATATATATATGAGAGAAAGAGAGATCAGGAGGAAAACTAATGGAAGTTACCATATAAATACAATATGTCTTCTATAGTCTATACGATCCTTAATAAGGGAAAATAGAGAATAATCCTATATGTTTATCTTATATAAACTTAATTACCAGATAATTATCATTACTAGCTAAGCTACAATCCTAGTTGGAAAAGAAAGGGCTCCAACAGGGAAAAATAGCCCAGTGAGGAAAGGAAATAAGGAAATAAATAAACGATATAAGAAATAATAAAAATTAAAATGAAATATTTCAAAAACAATAACATCAAAACCGATATTTGATTTATAAACTATAAAAGGACTTATGCATGCCTGTTCAACATAAAAACATTTGCTGCAAGTTTGAACTTTTGAAGTTCTATTGATTCAACTACCCGATTAGGAAGATCATTTCACAACTTGGTCACAACTGGAATAAAACTTCTAGTACTGTGAAGTATTGAGTCTCATGATGGAGAAGGTCTGACTATTAAAATTAACTGCATACTTAATATTACGAACAGGATGGAACTGTTCGGGAAGATCTGAATCTAAAGGATGGTCAGAATCATAAAATATCTTATGCAACGTGCATAATGAACTAACTGAACAACGGTGCCAGAGATCAATACCTAGATCAGGAATAAGAAATTTAATAGACCGTAAGTTTCTGTCCAACAAATTAAGATGTTATCTTAGATTGTAATGTAAATAGCATGTATCAAATAGCCGCGACAGAGGAAATACTTAAGTGACGCTATAGTATATATTTGTACCAAGCAAAAGTATAGCCTTGGTCTTGGTGATGTGAGTGCAGACAAGGAAATAGAACTTCGTCAAGTAGTACAGCAGTCTTCTACATTGGTTGGTCAAGGTTATGATAAGTCAAACTGAAAAAGAAAAATGTGACACAATTTACTATAAATGTTATAAAGGTCGTAAGTGCAATAGTTTGCACCACTCTAGTTTGACCTGTAAGAATGAAAACTGATTTACAGTCTTGCATTTTTTGTCACATTTTATTCTTTCATTGTTTTATTTTTATCACATTATATTGTAACGTAGGATTTATTTAATCAAGTATACTGATTTCTTATCTATATCAGTATACTACCCAATTTTAGTCAATATGCCAAGAAAATATATAATCTTAGTCACTTTATAAATTGTCTACAATTTTTTGCTGATTTTTAAATTGAGTGGGTGAACCAGGCATTCACATATTGCCTGAAAATTTCAGTCACTTTACAAACTGTCTGGATTTAGATATTGACTGTAACATATATATTGTTACTTGCTAAGCTACAACCCTAGTTGGAAAAGCCAAACGTTTGCTTTTTCAGATCTGACCTCCAAAATTGACCTCAATCGATTTCACGACACGAAAGAAGAAATACGAAAGACAAAAACAATATCTACGATTATGATGTAAGTCATAAACTCCTATTTAATTGAAACCATGAAGTGGAGTGAATCTGTAGTCATATATATCTATATATATATATGTATATATATATATATATATATATATATATGTATATATATATATATATATATATATATATATATATATATATATATATACATATATATATATATATATATATATATATATATATATATATATATATATATATATATATATATATATATATATATATATATATATATATATATATATATATATATATGACTACAGATTCACTCCACTTCATGGTTTCAATTAAAAAGGAGTTTCTGACTTACATTATAATCGTAGATATTGTTTTTGTCTTTCGTATTACTTCTTTTGAGTCGTGAAAACTACAAAACTACAAAAACAATTAATAAAAGTTAATAACATGGAGATGAAAAATACATTGAATGTTTACTGCACAACTTCAAAATAAATATGGAAACAAAGTTCTCCAACCAAATACGTTGGCGATCCGGTGATAACAAAGTCTATCTATCCAGACTTGCCTCCTGAGACTGCATTCCGCAACTGAATGCAATTTGATACGCACTGCACGTTGTTAAGCAAGGAAAATGCGATGCATCTGTCCAGAACCACTGAGAACAGATTTCAGCCATGGAGATTGGTATATGCGTCAGTAATGTCTTTTACACTGACATTTGTTGAATAAAATATAATATTTATTGTTTCTTTACGATATTGTTCATACTTTTTTACTTAAATAAGCAGAAGCCAACATGTATGGATTTACAAGTTGTTTCTTTAATGATATTGTTCGTATGGACTGCAGTGAAGTAAAATGACCCAAGATAAATGAAAAACTTCCGATCTCATTAATAGAATTAGAAATTATTCAAAGCAGTGACAGTCAGCTCCTTAACTTAGAAAAAGAAGCCACAATTACCGCTTGTGAGAAAGAAAAACTTTCTATCTAATAAGTAACAATGCTTCGAAGAGGTGGTGGTAATCACTTTATTGAAGGATGGGAAGATTACTTGCTTAGAGAAGTTGGAAGAATTTACTCCAAGGAGGGATAAAGAGCTCACTAAATTAGGAAAATGTTTACTTCCTATTTGAGGTCACTATCTTGAAATAGATTGCGAATACTGTTGGAAGGGTCATTCCTTTTTTTCTTTTTTCTTTTTTTGTTTAGAAGAAAAGCGATACAGACTAACATATAGAAACATTAATCGTTTCCATTTAATGTTAAAATCTTTAAGTGCTCCAAGCAAAAAAAAAAAATAAAATAAAAGAAAAAAAGTTTCCTTATTTCGAAAAAGTAGATTTTCACACACACAAAGAAAAAAATTTAGAAACCTCTCTCCTGTACTTCACAAAAAAAAAAAAAAAAAAAAGCGGAATACCAACTTCCAAGGTCGATATATTGAGAGAGGAACGAAGATTAGTCAAAGCCGGGACTGCAAGCCTTCATACCTTGAAAGAAATAAAGATTTTTCTTGCAAACCTTGAATGAAAACTTCCCAGATTCATAAGAAGTAAGAGACGACGCAGATCCAACAAACCAGGAGACATTAAAATGGAAATTCCAGGGTCCTTCAGACGGAAAGTTTGACCAAATGGAAAATGTGATTCTTTCAAAGGGACGCTATATGCGACATGAATTGCAAAATCCTCCTTGGGGGTTTCTTTGAACTCTGATGTGTGAAGGCTTCTATTTCTCGAATAAAACAGACGGTTATTTATCGAAGTAAAGAGGAATAGTACAGAATCGCAGATACATTTGTAGTTACGTTAATTCACACCATATGTTACAAGTTCTCTACTATTATCTCTGGTCCTAATTGTCACTGTTACTGATGTTATCATTACTGCTAAGAATAATAATAATAATAATAATAATAATAATAATAATAATAATAATAATAATAATAATAATACTATCGGCGGCATGTAGTATCGAGATTAAGTGCATAGAGAATCTGTTACGTAAACGGAAAAAATATTAGTCTTTCTATAATACTTTATCCATATGCTGTATCATTTTAGCTTTTATCAGTATTTTAGGTAAAGTTTTTGTAACATTCTACGGTATTTTTGTAAAGATTACCTCGCAGTAAGAACCCGACCAAAGGACCAATAACGAAACGTATGGTGCTCTCATTACTATCGTCACAATCTTGAACATTGTCAGCCTTTTGTCTCCCGTCAACTGTTATTGACTCCACATATTGTAAATAATTATTAAAACGTTTTTTTTTTTTTTTTTTTTCGTCATCATCATCATCTCTTCGAACGCCTATTGACGCAAAGAGCCTCGGTTAGATTTCGCCAGTCGCTAAATGTTTAAAATGCACTAGATTAATTCTTCAATCTTTTGAGTGACTCGTACGTCAAAACCACGCTCCATGTGTATCTGGACAGTGATATAAACCAGAATTCAATACATAAATATGCAAGTACTAGTTTTTTATTTAATGAAGAGTTTAGGTGAGAAGCATTAATGAAATAACATGAAGGATGAAGTAATAACGGATTCAAATACACAAATGAAAGCATGAATGAAACCTCCCTTCATCTTATATGATTATTCCGAGTAACTTCCAGCACAAACTACGACTCTTCGGATAGGGTTATAACATGGAAGGCAAAGACAAGATACTAGTAATTCATAGCTGTATTTAAGTTTCAAAATTCATACTAAATAAATGATATCTAAAAAGAAATATGCACAAATAAAACGTCCAAGCAGGGAAAAATGTCTATATGTAAGAACAAATGTGAGAAACGTGTAGCATTAAATCTCATTTCCATTAAGCTACGTTTCCCATGATGTTTACAGAACAGTAAATTTTCGTGTTCATTTTTTTCCTAATTAATTAATTTCTTTTGTTCTCTTACACCGTAATTCAACCGCAACCCAGTCCTTTCTCTGCCAGATGCAAGACTCCACCAAGAAAGGGTTTTTTAGGGCACTGTGAACACATTTCCATTAAAACAAATGCATTTGCTACAAACCTCGGGATTATGATGATAGCTGTATTAGATTGCATCAATGCAAAAGTGTGACCTACTAACTGAGAGAATGTTATTTCATAATCTTTGATAATTTAGTCCCTTCAAAATTAATATCCAGATCATGCCAGCTTCCCTTGATGTTTTCCATACTTTATGTTCTAAACTCAACCAAATCTTTTTATACTTCGACTTCTGACAAGACTTTTTCGTCATTAAATCGTTGCTGTTGTTTTTTTTTTCATCTACGACATTGAGATATGTGAAATTATTCGTCACATACATACATTATCCCTTTTTGCACTTTAATATCACTGCTTGTCAAAACCTCTTCGTTGACTACTGTTATAAGTGCACCCATCGTGTAGGTATATAATCTCATTAACAGAAGTTATCACATACTAGTCATTATTGCAAAGAAGTATAATAATTCACTTACTGTCATTACCACTTATAAGTATTTGTCATCTTATCACTCCGTGTGTCATCTCCCTACCGGTACTTGTCCTCTGTAAAATCTCTTTTTATCAATTATTCTAATCTTTTCATCAATCACGTTCCATTTCATGAAATGTATAATCGAAATGAAACGTCATCTGCCATTGCACTAACCAAACAAATTAATCTTTTGATTTAAAAGTATCTATCTAAGGATTTAGTAGCATATGTTCTTATCTTCCTCGCGGACAATATAAGAGATTACTGACACATGGCTTTTCTCTCTGGAAGCGTTTCCATGTATTGCCTCGACCCACCGAACATCAGCTGCTGTTCCCCTTTCCCAAACGTCGATACCATAAAAATGTCAAAATACGTTTGTGCCCAACGTTTCAAGAGAAGAAAGAGAACAACTAAAAAGAATTAAACCTTGAAACCATCCATTTTTCATTTCAAGTGTTTCTGAGCTTAGAGAGAGAGAGAGAGAGAGAGAGAGAGAGAGAGAGAGAGAGAGAGAGAGAGAGAGAGAGAGAGAGAGAGAGAGAATATCTTTTACATGTTTACCGTTTTCCACAATTCCTTTTTGATATTCCTAAAGTTTTGTTAAAGTGACGTACATGTAGGCAGAGTATTTCCACTAGAAGTTTTTTCCTTCAGAAGTGTGGCCGTTCAAGTTTAAGTATCACACATACACACACATATACATACATACATAAGTACATACGCACACACACACACACACACACATATATATATATATATATATATATATATATATATATATATATATATATATATATATAAGCCCTTTTTTACTCATCTCTTTGTAACTACTTCGGTCTGGAAATTTGATCAAGGAAAATATGACACAGATGAAAGAAATGCTTATGGTTTTATTGTGAGTACTATGACTATTCCGAGTTGACCATTTACTGTATACATTTTCAAAATAAAAAACTCTTGGCATCAGTGCTTATTTCTCGTTTTCATCCGCCTCAATTTCACTCATAATCTTAGTTTTCCATTTTGGTCGAATTTTTTAATTGCTGAACAATCATAAGAAAAGAACCTCTCTCTAATTACCTTCCTGAACTGACGTGTGGACAAACTTTCACAGCTACTTAACGACACGCCAGTGATTATTTTACTGGATTACTTATTGTTACGTTCATCTGAGTGAAATTTAGCATTACTATTTAAGGTAAAATTATAAAATTTTAAGACAAAATGTGTGGTAAAATAATTAAAAATATCCACAACAATAATGAAACTACAGTCGAATTTCAACCCAATACATAAAGAATTCAAAAAAATTAAATTTACAGGATATAAGTACTGTATGATAAAGAAAGTTGTGGAATATAAAAACCTCATTTGTATCCGCTCGTTTAATAAGTTCTTAAATCGGAAAACTTCTATATAACCAAGTTTATAGATATACTGTATCATAAAACTTATTTTTTAAATAATAATAAAATAGTTCTTATATTTGTATAATCTCAGAAGAACAACTGAAAATGTGCTGTTCAAAAGAGAAGTTTTGTGATTTCTTTTTCGCATTTTAATTAATGCGTCAATTACAATAACCCTTTGCTTTCTAATAAAAAATAAAACTCTTTAACATGCATTTTCCTTTCCCATTTTATCAAACGTTTAGTGGGTAAAATTAAAATTATTTTAGTCACTTCTATTATTCCTAATTATCATATCAATGTAAATAATATTAACGATATTCATTCACATCTAAAGATAAATATTTTATTAATTGAAAAAGGGAACTGAATCATTATTAACATTTTACGACAGGGAAAAACGAATGATTGATTATACATTCATGTAAAGCTATACACTTTTAATTCTACATGTTCAAAATAGGTATATAACATTATGATGAAAAAATATTAATATATTGATTCTGAAGCTTCAGTCCCGACGACAAGAACTTCTGTCAGCTAACACTAAAGGAACGGAATAACTAACATCAAAATTAGATTTCAAAACTTACGACCCTTCTGGCTTGCTACATGCAAACGGAAATTCTGTGGTTAATTAGCAATGATCCATCTTTAAATTATACTCAAACTCTATTCCCGGAAAGGAGTTGAAGAGAAACAGGGGAATTTTTTAAACAAGTAAACAAACATGCCCGATGAACAAATCTATACAAAGCCAAAAATATTGCTAAGATTTAGATAAGAAAAAAAAATCCTTCCCTCTTACCTATGCAAAGTGTTAAAGGTAATACATAAACTAACTAAAATTCTAAAGAAGGACTGTGTTTTAAGAGAAGCAGTTTATGTGGACAATCAAAAGCCAATAATATTTACAAATGAAGATGTGCAAAAGAGAATGTCTCACAATATAATCGTCTATTGATGGTATATTCATACTGTACATACTTATCTTCATGCAACCGCGTGAGCACTACTAATGATGTTAAGTTGTACTATCTGTCTCAAATCTAAAGTAACTTAATGAATATATTATCATTTAGAAATACCCAAATTGGTCATTGGTCTACAAAGAAAGCTATAAGTTTCAAAAACAAAACAAAGAAGAAAATGCCACTTGAAAGGATGACAAGTATATAAAAATGAAAGGTATACACAAATAATAATGATAGGAGGACCATTCCATAGTTTTAAAGTGGAGGGTATGAAACAACCTGAAATTGAACAATGCGATAACGTAGCACCTCAACATGCTGTGATGCTAGTGACAAGGAAAACGAGTAGCTCTCCCTAGTTTTTGTCGTCAATATCAGCACGTATAGTAACTTGGTTTACCCGTTGATATTCGAATTGGTGTATGTACAGTATAGGGCTGTATATCTGTACTAGGTATCAAGACATATATCGCATCTAAATTCATGCACTATAACTAAGAAGAGACGAAAGAAATACATACATATGTTCGCATGAAAAATCTTTCTATAATTAAATATACAAGATACCTATACAAAAATAGGTGCCTGCAAAAAATGCCATAAATATTTTCTCGCATCTGAACCAAGTAAAACTATTCCAATGATTATTAAAATTGAACCTAACAGATCTACTTGTCTTGTTTGCGAATAACATCCGTTCATTGGGGGAATAAAAAAACATTTTGTGAAACGGGAAAGCATTAGCACAAAAATAATCCTTTGAAACCGTTGTTTTTACTCGTTGCTATTTTGTACTTGGCGAAACGTGTTTCATCGTGAAAAATACCCAGAAACAGCACAGTTGTAAAGAAAGTATGAAAAATTACATTCAACACATGAATACATTAAAATAATTATCAACATACGCGCTCGCGCACACACATACACAACACAAACACACACACACACATTTATATATATATATATATATATATATATATATGTATATTCAAATAAGCCATAAATTTTTGATACATTGTCTGGATTCTCTTAACGACCTCGGGATCAGAGCCCCAAGCGAAATCACACAAAGACAAGAGCTTGTGACCGGCCGGGAATCGAACCCTGGTCCGGCAAATTTGTAGAGACAGTGACTACCACTTGGCCACGAATAAAGTGGCCAAGTGGTAGTCACTGTCTCTACATGTTTTCCCTTAAGGGAGATTGCTCCACTTGTTAGCATTGCGGTTCTCAATAAGTGTCTGAGGATTAATATGCTGACAATATCCATTTATACTTGCTGTTTGCGACGATGTCGACTATCTACTAAGTACTCAATTCACTTCTGAGTTCAACCGAGCCTCAGTGGGTCTTAAAGAACTGAGCCCAATTTAGCCTATCATGATCTGGAATAAAACCTCAGACTTATCGATGTGTGTTTTCAATAAATGAAACGAGTTATTGTTTTTAGTATATGTGATTTTAAAAGTAAAAAGTTGCGTACAAAACGGCGAGAATTGTAAATAATAGGCATACCTGTTTTAAGGCCATTGTCAACGACCTAGCTTTATGCTGAAGTTATTAATACTGTTCAAGATCTCAAAAGCATACCACACCTTTCTAGGCACCCTGCGGGGATTCATTTCTATGAAACAGACTTAAAAAGAAAAATCTTTTATTTTCCGATTTGCCTTACAGTTTGAACATGAACGTATGTCGAAACTTGTGAAAAAAATTGCGTTTGAAATATAAGAAGCAGTAGAATTGACCCTGTGTGGGTGGGTTAATAAAAGGAAACGCTTTTAGAGAGAAAATTCCACATGCCAATATCTTCTTCAACTTCCGTGATTGAGAAAAGAAAGGAACATATAAAATGAAGAAAAAAAAAACATTGGCTATTTCATATTTGTGTTGTGTCATCTAAATTTGATCTCTCAAGAAAACATTATACATCAACGTTAATTTTCCTATGTTTTCAGTTCCTAGTGCCAATTTTACTATTGTGAAAAAAAAGTAAAAATAAAATGTGAAACTTGTATCCGTCTTGTTATTATAACTTCATAATATACCATAATAGAGTAAAGATCCATTTTCAGGAACATGAGAGTGAATATTACTTACTACGAAAATTCTACAAAAAAAAAAAAAAAAAAAAAAAAGGTCGGTTATTTT
Organism: Palaemon carinicauda; assembly: GCF_036898095.1. NCBI lineage: Eukaryota > Metazoa > Arthropoda > Malacostraca > Decapoda > Palaemonidae > Palaemon > Palaemon carinicauda. Next base: position 11,312,974 of record NC_090727.1, on the reverse strand, counting down.
ATCTCATGGCCCTTAGTCATCTTACGTCTTATAAAATTCCTCTTGTATTCAGCAACAATCTCATACAATAAATTCATCTACTGTATATGCACAAACAGCTTTTGGACTATAGGAAAATGAGACATCAGTTTGACATGCATACAGGAATTTAATCCTCTACTCACAAATTTTTGCCAAAACGGAATAAACACTTCATACTGACATGTATACTTCACTTGTCACTTGAGTAGCCATAGGAAAGTTTGGTTATTATCGTTGTCATATGTAGAACTTCATTGTCAAATAGAAATTGGACACCGCTATGGGTCGTATGTTAAAAAAACGTCATGATGGGTTCCGGTATATTATCCATGCATTATACAAACACTGCTAATTGTTATCTTCCAATTCATAAAATCCTGAGTTCACATTACAAACATCAGAGCAAGAAATCTTCTGCCTTTATTCAGAACATGATTGGGATTGTAAGATTTCGATATATTTAGGCTTTCGAAGTCATAAATATAAGAAGTTAGAGCAGAGACAATAACTAATGCTGTTACTGGTACAGCTGATATCTCTCTCTCTCTCTCTCTCTCTCTCTCTCTCTCTCTCTCTCTCTCTCTCTCTCTCTCTCTCATTATTTTGCGTGCACATCCAAGAGACATCTCACTTTACTGCAAAAACACGTAAGTGTCTATCGACGAACTAAATAAATAGACGATCGGTATATCAAAAGTTTTCTTCATTTCCCCACAAAAGGAATTTTAATAAAAATAATAGATTAACGATAAAGTAAAAAACGCTTTCAATGTTTCTAATCTAATAGAGTTATAACAACGAGTAGTGAAATTTAAATATATATTTAATTGAATGTTAGAGTATATCCGGTGAAATAGAAGATTTAGAAACTAAGATTATATATATACAGTATATATATATATATATATATATATATATATATATATATATATATATATATATATGACAAACTACTATGGCATCTATAAATTATGGGAAAGCTTTTGATTTGGTCAAAACTTCAGCAGTGATGAAAGGGACTTGTCAACTCGAGCGCCCAAAGGCAACTAAAACTCCCTTCGCTACCAAAATGCAACCTTTGCAATAATAAGCTGAGACAGATTTTTTGTGGAATACTCATGAATATTGAGTTCATTTACCTTGTCATACAAGATATCTATATACATGAATTAGGACACCTTTCTTTATAAGAAAAGAATATGATTAAATTAATCAGGTCATCAACTATAGAACTGAAAATGAATATGAGTAAAACGAAGATAATTTTCAATGAAAATGCAGAGGCAACAAACGAAGTTGTTCATTAATATACGTACTAAGGACAGTCAGTGAGTGTTTCCCAGGAATATGAGATCAAAATTAAAGAAAAGATCAGCAAGGGATGGATCCTGGGATGGAGAGCTTTTGGTAAACAAATTGAAATTATGAAGAGTATAATGCCACTTTCTCTAAAATGAAGTGTTTAACCAAATGGTCCTACCTGTAATAACTTATGAATCAGAAACTTGGAGCCTTACTAAAGCCTTAGAATATAATATAGTTATAACTCGAAGAGCTAAGGAAAGAATAATGCTGGGATTGACCGTAAGAGACAGAAAAAGAGCAAATTAAAGTAGAGGATATTCTAACAACATGTAAGCAAAAGAAATTCATAAGGCCAGGACATATAATGAGAATTTCAGATTATAGTTGGACAAGAAGAATAACAGAATAGGTCCGTAGAGATTGCAAACGAAGCAAGGAAGGAAGAGAAGACGACGGATTCACGACCTAAGAAAATTTCCGGGTATAGACTAAACATAAAAAGATCATACACAGTCGCGTGTGGAAAGTCATATCTGAGGCTCACGTCCTGCAGTGGACTAGCAACGGCTGATGAAGATAAATACATACACATACACACACATACATATATATATATATATATATATATATATATATATATATATATATATATATATATATATACACACACACAATATGGTAATTATGTCATCAATGTATTAAATGAACATTAAAAGGTTATTTACGATACTTAATATAAATAACTCTTGAGCTTGTCTGTTAGGATGAGTATCAAAAAGCCATGGGAAATTAAGTAAAAATCGACACTATTACTAGAAATATTTCAAACTGTGGAGCCATAAGCATAATGAAAAGAAAAGTCATCGGAAATATTCTACAACAAACAAATTATGAATAACGAAATTTTTTTTAATTCATATCTATCAGCGAGGGACCTTATAAGAATTGCTATAACTTGGATGAAATTTATAAGGGATTGAACCCGTTAATTTGACTGTAAAAAGAAAAATCCAAACTGGTTAGTTCCGGCAGGTGACAAAATGTGTCAGCAGCTGTAACATGAAGGCAACAGAAGTGATCTCATACATTGAACAAAAGTTACTGAATTTAATCCAATAATTCGGAGCGCGTGGACAATGGAAAATGACCAACGAATAACATTCGGATTTCAGAATAATTAAATTACTTAAAAAATTTTATATTTTCAAACTAAAGTGGTAACTATTTTTCGAAATGTAGGCATAACGATAAAACCTAAAATATTTTCAGGAAATAAAAACAACGGATATGTAAATCTGACATCGTTTAATCGTAACTCTAAATGTCAACAGGACTAATTAGAAAAATGGCGAAATGCCACTGATAAATTCGTATGACATCAAGTATTTTACCTCCAAAAGGTGGTCAGAGAGAGAGAGAGAGAGAGAGAGAGAGAGAGAGAGAGAGAGAGAGAGAGAGAGAGAGAGAGATTCATGTTGTCAGTTCAGTACATTGCATTGCTTTAGTTTATTATACATTCATAGTGCAATTACAGATTTTAAGGGTATATTTACAATGACTATGAAAATAAAATGTGGGTTTATAGTCTATTATTTTTATTGTCTGTATATATATATATATATATATATATATATATATATATATATATATATATATATACATATATATATATATAAATATATATATATATGTATATATATATATATATATACACACACATATATATATATATATATATATATATATATATATATATATATATATATAGTACACGTGTGATTGTGTATAAACTCCCATGCAATTACTACATACATATACTTACATATATACACAGATATATATATATATATATATATATATATATATATATATATATAAATATAAATATATACATACATATATATACATACATACATACATACATACACACACACACATATATATACATATATATATATATATATATATATATATATATATATATATATATATATATATATATATATAACAGATTTACGATATAGTGTGTTGTATGCCTATAAAAAGAGCAAATAAGAAACTAATCAAACAAATTCACTTTCCTATCCCCGACCCCAAAGGTCCTTCTCCAAAAATATAATCACTTGTTGACAGTCACAGTGACGTTTTGCTGAAATTTTTTTGCAATCACCCTTTCAAACAGAAAACAAACAAATCGAACCAAACCTTCAAAGCCCAGTCGATTATAATTATCTACATTCCCAACATAAATATGTGTGTTTTTAGATTCCCTACAAATTTTGCATGGTGATTTATTTTTCCAGAGCAATAAATTCATCACAGCTTAAATACCTTGGCTCATACCTTTATTAAATAAAACTTGTTTTCCATAAACTTCTTCAAAAAGTTTGTTAATAGAAACTTTTAAAAGGATTTGCATTAATGTAATCTGAGAAAAGTTATGAATAATACAGCCGGTCATTTAGGAGGCTCTAATGGTTCGATTATAGAAAGAAGTAATAATTGTACGAGTAGGTAAAGAAAAATAAATCCTGATCTTTTGTAAGTCTCATTTCACTCACAAACTACGCCGTTTGTACAACTAAATTGTAAGGAGCGGTGTACACGTATACAAACGTTGACAAAGTTTTCAGGCAAATAATCATGAGCATTAAAGCTATGAAAAACAACAGTAACGATATTCCAGTCACGAATAATTGGTCATTTGAAATTGTCAACAAACGGAAAAATGAAAATACAAAAAGTGGATCATATCTCGAACATTTATTTTGTTGTGCAAATGAAATTTTTCGATTAATTATTTATACTGTGGACATATTCTTAATTTAAAGCGTATAGATGTAATGGTCCATTCTTCCATTTTTAACTGAAAAATAATGAAACTATTTTGAATGTTTTATATAATTTAATTCAATATAATCTAAATATCCTTAGAAATTCTCTGGATACACTTACTTTTAAATTCAGAAAATTATATTTTTTTATTGAATAAAATAGCTCGCTTTCGCACTTGGCACCCTCAATTTCGAGTGTTGTCACTGCAAGAGAAAATAATTGAATCTAGAAGAAATATTTTTGAAAACAAAATTTATTCTTTGGAATTAGCAAAAGTTTTATTTTTTTTTCATTAAAATACCCTATATATCGCAATGAAAAAAAAGAAAAAAAAACAATAGAGAAGTAACTGCAATGATAAACTCAATCATAGTTTTCGAATACCTAAAAAATATGTTTTTGTGCTTTTTAATCAAAACTTATCCTATAAGGAGGAGCAACAAATATTTCTCAGACATGATTGACCACGAGTCATTGAGATATCAGGTTATTGTATAAAGAAAATGAAGTCTATTTGCAACTTATTTAATAAAAAGAATTATTTATGAATTTAAGTTTTCCAGATAAGGCATACATGACCTTCGGAGGATTTTTTTTTTCTTCAGATTTCCTGTTGCATACTTATTACAAACTATAAGAAAACATTATTTTTAAGTTGATTTAAATTTCTCTTACCACATTTTACATTATAGAATGAGGCCATACGAAAATGACATACCCTTATGCGTTATATATTTCATAACCTTACCGAAATAGAAAAAAAAAAAAGGATAATGCATTCTTTTGATTTAAAGTAATAAATACTTATTTTCGAGATATATGTCGTATTTCAATTTAGTTTTGTAAACGGATATTTGAATGATCAATTATTATCTATATCTTTTTTTTCATCGATAAAATTTTGCAGTGAGACCACACTGATTAAAATGAATATTTGAGAACAAATGACATGAAAATCAGCGAGGTCAAAATCCCGTCAACCCGGACCGACAACGGGGGGGGGGGTTAATCCATTAGAGTTGAGCAATAACTCCTCGACCATCGCGTTGCAAGTGAATCTCAATTTCAATCCTTGAGTTAACAAGCTACTCGCAGAGACATAGGGCTCTGACTTGTTTCCGAGAACAAGATAACGTTTACTTCAAGGTCATTGAATTCTTAATAAAACTTTGGTATTGTTTTTTTCCTTTGTCTGAGATTTGGTCCTATTTTTTTCTATGATCATTCTGAGAGCCAGTATCTTACGATCATGTATGCATAGTGGATGTTCAAGGCGTATTCCTGACTAATAGATTTTAAGGAAAAGAGAGTATGTAGCAGTTTCTAGAATTAGCATACTCCAAAAATTGATGAAAGTCCATGAACACATAGAAAAAAAATATTAAATAATATAAAGCTAAAAGATACGTTAGCCACGAACATGCAAAGGCATCTCTCTCTCTCTCTCTCTCTCTCTCTCTCTCTCTCTCTCTCTCTCTCTCTCTCTCTCTCTCTCTCTCTCTCACTGATTTGATCACTTTCGTGCCCAAATAGGCTAATTCCATATTCCACATTCCGCCAGTAGATTCATGTCATCCTTGTAGTTTATATATATATATATATATATATATATATATATATATATATATATATATATATATATATATATATATATAGATATATATATATATATATATATATTTATATATATATATATATATATATATATATATATATTTATATATATATATATAGATATATATATATATTTATATATATATACAGTATATATAAATATATATCTATATATATGTATATATAAAAATACATATCACAAATGTCTTTAATTCAAGGACTTCTACGTTCCCCGCTAAGTGTCTTTCACTGGCGGGAAAGGCGGTGATTCATTTTAATTCGCTGCTCGAACTGTAAAACATCGATCTAATTCATTTCCAATATCAGTGATGTTAAAGGTATTTTTTAATTATGGATTTTGGACAGGAAAACGAATGACCCTTCTATACCGAGTCAACCACAATACCAAGAGTCACAGCTCTTTTGATGCAATCTGTAACTTTGGGTGAAATCTGTGTAAACTAGAACAATACAAACAAAAGGATTGGGAATTACAAATGCCGATTAAATTGTATTTAGCAACTAACATCTCATGCAGGTGAACAAGGCATAAGGGGGTGCGACAATGAAAGATGTAACAAAGTTTTCGAAGTTATAGGAATTACAGTATTTGCCTTGATTTTCATTAAAAGTACATGCTCTTTAGAAGGTCCAACCATAATGATAATAATAATTACCATAATGATAAATAAAAATACAAGCAGGTAACGCACCCGAATAACACAGAATTCTGCCAAAAATTCAAATCAATGTAACGAAAACAAATCGATATCGGGATCCAAATTGAACTTGCAGGTTAAAAGGAGATATAATTTACAGCCAGAATTTACTGAAATTCTGTTCAAAATCACCCACAACTCTCTACGGTAAAAGACTACATAGTTTCATTTTCTTGATCCTGTGATACTGCAAATAAAACAAAGATCAGGAATCTATCAGACAGATGGTACCTTCATGCAAAAAGTTTATATTCCCATTTCCTCCAACCTTTATCACATGTTACTAGTCATGAGGAACATCTTCTGTAAAACATTTCTGGCAATACACTCTTGAATACTTACTATAGAGAGAGAGAGAGAGAGAGAGAGAGAGAGAGAGAGAGAGAGAGAGAGAGAGAGAGAGAGAGAGAGAGAGAGAGAAGTTAAAAATTGTGGAATTTATAGCAGGCTCTTGAATGAAACAAAGGAAATCGCCTATACAAAATAAATTTACATGTTAATGCTGTAAATATGTGTGACGTTTGAACCATGCGAGTAAGCTAAACGGAAGGTTATTCACAATGAATTAAAGGTAAGGTAAAGGTGTCTGGTTTCAGTTCGTTTCATCAGAATAGATGGTCACCAGAACATCAGCCGGATAAGCCTAACCCCACACTATGGCGGGCAACCGCAGCAGTGGCCTCCCAGGAAACAACTTAAACTCACGGTCACGGGCTGGGATAGATCTGCTGCCCTGCGAAAACTAGGCGAACACGTTACCACTGTAATAGCCAACAGGAAATAAGCAAGAACATTGATGAACACACACACAGAATATGTGTCATCCCATATAAACCCCAAGATGCTCTAAATTAACAGAATATGCAATTGAAAAAAAATTAAAAGTAAAACAAAGAATGAATATAAACCAAATTGAAAACCACATGAAATCTGAAGCACGGAAAATAAGTTTTCTATTCCAATCTATTTTCCCAAGCGGTTAAACGTGAAGTGAAGAAGATATTAACAACGTGCAGAACCAATTAAGAGAAAAGATGAAGAATATATTTGATCACTCTGTTCCACTATCAGAGCAAATACCACATATCATAATGAATCAAGCTTTAATTCTAAAATAGGATTTAAGTTCAAGACTACAACACCAACACTCAGACGGGAAAAAATTTGCAAACAAAGGGATTACAGAGATTGAAGTACTTCATATCAGTACTGTTATTTTCTTGCTAAGCTCTGAAAGGAGACGTGCATTATGTTTCCGCTACAAGGCAGTCATTTGAGTATTTAAGTATTTAGGAAGTATGATCTCCAATATAGGGTCTTTAGAATTATTTAGTGAAAATTGTAAAAAAACATATCAGACAATGGCTAGGTTAAGTCATATTTGGAAATCAAATCGCCTGAAATTACATATAAAAATCAGACTAAATATCAGTTTAGTGAGATCGGTGTTACTCTATGGACATGAGTCATGGTATGACAATGGAACTATCTCCAATTGATTTAGTAGATTCGAGAACAAAGGCCTCAGAAGGATATTGGGAGTTGAATGGTTGGACAGGATTAGTAATGAAACTATAAGAGAGATTACTCGAGTGCCACATGTGGATGAGATCATTATGAGGGCTCCACAAGCCACTAGAAGAGTTGGGAGACCCAGGCCTACATGGCTGAGGATTATGGAGCGCGAAGTAGGAGATGATGAATGGAGAGGTACCGAATTGGGAGCTCGAGATATAGACGACTGGCGAAATCTAACCGAGGCCCTTTGCGTCAATAGGCGTAGGAGGAGATAATGATGATGATGACAAGTCAGTCATGTTATTTTAATACACACGGGTTTCGGGAATTGAAGGGAAAAACCGAGTAAGATATGCTATTTATCGTTTTCACTTACATAAAAGATCTTCTGATTAAAGATTTCTTGCAGTAACAATCGCATTTTTAATCATTCAAAGAGACGAATATAGCAGTACTCAGGTCATCATTCTATCCTTTTTGACAAGATTTCGGGGAAATGAATCAAAGCATTATCAGATAATTAAAAAGAACGATGGATTTAATAGTTTGAAATTAAATAATATTTCTCTCATTCTCTCATCCCCGATTACGAAATATAAATTAAATATAACTAAACTGGTGGGCTGATTGGTGATTTATTAATTTGGGGAAAAAAACCTAGCACTTGAGCCAGAGGCCAATCATCCCTCTGTAAAACAGGGTTAAAATCCAGTAGTTACAATACGAGTGGAAAGGCTGGACAAAAAGTGAGTGCAATTACGGAAAGACTACAATTCACTGTTTGAGGCGCAATGAAAGCACTAACCCCTAAGAAGTTGACTAGATAGCCGATTTACAAAATTAAAATAAATAAAGAAAAAACTTGCAGATGCAAAGTTTCACTAACACTTTGCATAGGCAAGCGTTTCTTTTTTTTAACCTCTGCCTAGCATGTAAAGTTTCAATGGCAATTTTCATAAGGTTTTTATAAACATTTTTAAATCAATCATTCGCTGATATTAATGTTAATAGAATGGAATTATGAGACAACCTAAATTTATCCTTTGTTATGAATAACTGTACGAAATACAATGTACTACTTGTGAGTCTCATTATTTATATTCCAATTTCATTCAGTAAACCAAATCAACATGACCGTAGACTGACTTTCACATATCACATATTTTTTCTTAACATAAAACCTTTTCCCTTTTAGAAGTCCTGGTACCTTTCAGTTCTCGTTAAACATTGCATACTCATTCACTGATGCATAAACTTGAGTTAGTTGAAAGAGCGCAAACCACCACCTGTAATATTAATGTTTACAAATTAAGCAATATGTTTATGAATTTTTCTGTAACGAACAGTACACACATAAAACTAAATGTTTTAACATTCCGTCGTCTGCATCTGGCTAGGCCAATTTTTTCTCACGAGTAACCTCCAATTGATTGACGAACTAAGAAAGACCAAAAACAGACTCGATTGAAAGGACATATCTGAGAGCTTTGTCCTGCAGTGGACTAGTTACAGCTGATGAAAATATGTATGTATGTATGTATGTATGTATGTATGTATATATATATATATATATATATATATATATATATATATATATATATCACAGCTATATATATATATATATATATATATATATATATATATATAATAGCTGTGATATATCAAATCAAATTATAATTAGAGGGCGTTTCACATAAACATCATTCATTAAAATATAAACGCGACTGACTTATTTCCTAACGCTATCGTTAATCATTTCATTTTTCTGTCAAGTTTACTTTGCTCTGAAGTTAATGACTGAGGAAGCTTCGAGAGCTGCACTCTCGTATTTTTCATAATTATTCATCGAAAATTTTATATCTTTCATTTATATAATTTAGAAAAATTAATGGGGATTAATCATAAAAGTTGCTGAAATGGGAATTATGGTAATTACGTCAATATTAATACAAGATAGTTGCATTAATAAATAATAATGAATTGTATTATAATAACGAATACGATAATAATAAAAACAAACAAGGATCAGCAGTAATGTCACATCGTATGTCATAAACAGCTGCCAAAAGGAAAAAAAAATAGTGGATGAATTCATTTTACAAACTTAAAATAATCTTTAGTTAGTATCTGTAACAACAGTTTACAAACAAAGTAAAATCATGTTCCAAAATACATCTGTTTTTCTCTTAAGTATATCCTCTGGAGTAAAATGGTGAATCTAATGAGTACAGTATTCCGTAAAAGGACCATTAAGTTTCAAAATCAGGTACAAAAGGCAGCACTCAACTGTAATGGAAGCCTGCTTCTATTGAACCTATGTCATGAACAGAATAAAATTTCATATCATCCAGGATTAACAGAAAGTTAACAACATATCCAGAGGTCTGTACTTTATCAATCGCTACTTATATAAAAATAAAATGCATTATAGATTTGTCGTTATTGATTCTGAATTGGAGGTGGGAGCCTGTCTGTGATATTAAACCATCTAATTTAACTGAACTTTATTACAAATGAATTTATTTGTTTTCCAGATAAAGCTAAGCATTCACATATAAGTCAAAGGGGTGAATGTTTACTTTAATTTCAACTGTCAATTGAAAAATCCTCCGTCTCATTCTTCTGAATAAAAATATGAAAAATCTGATTATAATCCTTGCAAAGTGTAAAAACTTGGTTTTCTCTAATTGGGACTTCTTTTTAAGGATGTCTGTAATTTCTGCTCGCTCATAAAGCGATGATAAAAGACTAACGTAAACAAATATCAGTGAATAAAATGATGACGATTGTGAAATTGTTTCTATCATTTGGGATTTATAACCTCATATCGTAAAACTAATTGAATTTTGCTCGGCTTCAGTTTCATCCGTGAAGGAAAAGGGTTTAATTTATTTAGCTGCAAACGAAGAGTCATTTCTGACGGCTGTGCCCGCTGTGGATAAAAATGTACAAGATATAAATATCTATACATATTTTGCAGGCTGTGTTCAACGCTTAATTAAAATTCAATCATGGTCGGTTCGCTTATATGTTACAGAGGGGAACACGTCAATAACAACAGATAAAATAAAGGATTAAACCTATAACATGCAATGAATTAACCTTTCACTCTCAATAGTAATGAATAATGTCTGAAGAAATTGATAAAACTTATAATACTGCAATTTAAATCCCTTAGAAAAAAGGCTAAAAGGAATATCTTGCAATGATATTTATCTCTTGCAATAAATGCAACAATTATTTCACAGAAACTTAAATTGACATTAATAATAATGATGATACGGTGATAAAGATCATACCGAAGAAATAGAGAGAGAGAGAGAGAGAGAGAGAGAGAGAGAGAGAGAGAGAGAGAGAGAGAGAGAGAGAGAGAGAGAGAGAGAGGTATATACATACATACATACATACATACATATATATATATATATATATATATGTATATATCTATATATATATATATATATCTATATATATATATATATATATATATATATATATATATATATGTATATATCTATATATATATATATATATATATATATATATATATATATATATATATATATACATATATATATATATATGTATATATCTATATATATATATCTATATATATATATATATATATATATATATGTATATATCTATATATATATATATATATATATATATATACATATATATATATATATATATATATATATATATATTTATTTAATATAATATTATGTAAAAAATTATTCTCAACGCATCCCAAATTTGTGCAGCATGACTCAAATAGGCTGCATAACAAGCGACCACATCCAATAAGGACTGTTGGAAATCAATGTTAATAAATGCACAGACTTCAGTCAAAACGAACTATCTCTTACATAAATCAGCACGATTATAGTATTTCTTACGCATGAATGCACAGCTCAGCACAAAAGCTTCTATTCTATCAGACAAAATTGCTACCTCTTCATTCCACGTGAATTGTTAGTTTGATGGAACCGAGTTTCAACTTATTGTTATTCCGACCTTCAACGCAATAAAAAACCTAAAAATACTAAACTCTGTTTGATGGCAATGGAAAAGGACATTTTCATAAACTTTGCCCGAATCCCCTTTTATTCAGAATTCGGCCAATTTGCAAAAAAAAAAAAAAAAAAAAAAAAAAACGTACTTATTTTACAATAAAAAGAAGTTATAATTTTTTCAATATGTATACTTCTGAATTTCATTCACTTAGATTTATAACAATCATCGGTTACCATAACCATCTCTCCCTTTTTTAACTTGATCTTGTTGAAAAAAACATTGCTAGATAAAGGAACGCAAACAAACACAACAAACGACAAGTGAAATAGTGCTTTCTTAATTAAATCCTCGAATAAGAGACGAAGACTCGAGCAGCAATTAATTATATTAATTCTCTGGTTAATTCATGTATGGCTATTCTTATATTCCCTTGAACTACGAGAGCAACTAACAGGAGAGCACCTTCCATAAAATATTAATCACGAAGAAACATCCAACTAACACTCATATAAAATAAATTGCGACAGGAAAATGGCATTTAAAATTTAGGATTGGACTGGATCCTAATTTTAGGCCAGAGGAACAACACGGAACGGTGAGATGATTCAGCGCCCTCATCAAAGTCAAGTTGTTAACATTTCAAAAATAGGATCAAAATATTTAAAAATCCACATTTACTCATAACTTTATGCTACATACACATTTAAAACAATAATCATTTAAAATAAATAGATTAAATTTCATTAAAATTATCGACTTCCTGTAGATACCCAAGATCAACGCGACGAATATACCTTACATAGGGATTTTCTGTGCAAGGGATTTTCATCAGAACACAAGAATGTTCTCAGAATATATTCATGTGTGAGGCGGGGTAAGACATCCTCGGTCTGGCTGAAAAACCTCAAAGATTTGGTTGCTAAAAACATAATAAAACCAGGGATTAACTTCTGCCCTTGTGCTTTTATTTATTTTTTTCATTATTACCCTAGACGGGAAACGACCCACTCTCTTGTCAGTTCTTAAAATATATGACCTAATATGTTGCTTCATATCAAATTGAGGAACCCTTTTTTATGCAATAATTTTGATTTGGAGTAGCTTCTTTCGCTTCCCTGTCTTCACCTCGTTTCCACGAATTCCAACATGAGAAGGAACCCAGCCGTCATGAACAATTTTGTGCTGACAGGAAAAGGGAATGAGCTACTCTTGAGCTTTTTAAACTAATGGGTGTGTGCTATTAAAACTTTTAGGAGTCTAATAAACTCTTGGCGTCACAGTATATTACAAACGTTTTGCCCTTAAATTTACTGCAAGCTCCATAAAAGTCACGAATGCTGTCCTTTCTGCAGCGGAAATAGGGACACCGTCACTTAATTTATCTAAATATGATTCATCCTTGTGGACTACGGCACACACAAAACCATTCTCTAACTGTGAGCCATCGCTACATAACTTTTTATAATATTTATGTACAGCATTATGTTCATGGAATTTAGAATTGATCTCTTCTATGGGATAGTTTTCCCTCATAGATGACTTTGGTTATATGTATATTTGGTATGATCCGGTGGGGGTGGGAGAGAAATGTCATTATTTATATCTATTAGTTTGATCTGAAAGGGTTTTAATGTCCTTGGGCCCATAAATATCGCATGGTTTACGATACAAAAAAAAAAGTTCTTTACTGTCTTCGACTAGTAGTATTTTAATATTATAAAGTTGAATGGCTATACCAAATAAGCATAAAGATTCAAATATGAAAATATGTTGTACATTTTTATAATTTCTCCTGGTATCTGTTTTAAACAAAATAATAGTAATTATTCTATAAAAAAAAGGATTAAACATTAGCTAAACAGAAAATTTTCACATGGTTTTATATGAATTTTTGTGGACAATTTCTTTCTTCTCCCCACTCAAACTAGGTATTAGCGCTTAGATCAGTGCGAGTTGCTGTCAAAATTCTTAAGCTTATTTGATTATGAATCTACGAAAAAATGGGTTCGCTTATATATATACATATATATATATATATATATATATATATATATATATATATATATATATATATATATATATATTATATATATATACACACACACACACACATATATATATATATATATATATATATATATATATATATATATATATAAATATAAATATGTATGTATATATATATATAAAATGTGTGAGCGTGTGTGTGTTATACACGGGGTGTCATTGCATACTGTTTATGTATAATTAGGTAGGAACAATATTCTTTTCGTATAATCATCCGGTTTTTTATTGTTCCTGCTTGAGCTAGAAATCAACAGACATATAATTACTATTCTAATCATACATAAATATAAAACCTTCCCTTCGCATTTCTATTACTTCCTTTCAAGGTTTTCCTCATTTCTCCTGTATTAAATAAGAGAGGTAAATAATATATTAATCATATTATTCAAACAACTAATACGTTAAAAATGAAACCGACGGACTAGATTTGCATACGGGTTTTAAAATAAAACGCGAGTTCCCTAACTACCTACATTTGTTGCAAATGATATGATTACGAACTATAATATACTGAATTCAAAAGTTAAGAATTTTATAATTCTCATGTCAGACTTGCTCTTAAAGAATGAATTGAATCGTTTAAACAACTCTGGATACCTGAATGCAAAACTGACGTAATAGATTTGAAATAAACTGTCATGAATGGACATGAGAATTTGAAGAACCCGGGGAGGCCGTTCAGCGGGAAGGTGCAACTGGGTGGAAAACTTCGCTGCAGTTATATCACGAAATTTCAATTGAAAGGGGTTTTGGGCAACAGGAAGGATGAACAGATGCGCAAACGGAATCAGAGTATAGAGCTAAAAAGCGGGTACATTACGGGTCAGAGAGAACACTGCAAAACCACTTCAATACTGACTAAAGTATACCGCGTGAGGTGTACTGATGGCACTCCGGGGTGAGTGCCAGTCAATACTCCTCAGGCGGTATACTTTAAGGACGTATTGATCATGGACACCTATGGTCTAACTAAAACGCATAAAACTTTAATAATGACGTTAATCATAATAGTATAAAATAAAAGCATCCATTCACTTAGCTACAGTGGCTCGATATGGTTTTGTCATCAGTACACGATTCGAACCCCTTTTTTGTCTTCCACGAGATCTACTCCTTGTTTGATAGGTTACCGTGATCATCAAGGTCTAAGTCAACCGGTAGTTTTTGTATTACAATGACTGACAAGTTAAAACATTATGTAAAAATTAAGTCAATTATATTTTCTCTTGCAAAAGAATAACTTACATGTCTTTTTCAATTGAATAAGAGAAAGATTGATATAAAAACAGATAAACTAAACAAGTATGGAAATTTTCAACTCCCACAATCAGCCATTTATGACCAAGTTGGCCAATAAAAGGGCTGCAATTTGCCTCGAGGAACAATTTCCTTTATATTTCCCTTTTACTGAGCAATACAACTTGGACAATAAAAGTAAATTCCTCTGGTATCAAGGTCAATGATAGGGAAAGAAAATACGCAACTGAAGACAATGAAAATCCTAAGGTAACTCAGTCTATGACTTCAAAAATCTTAACACAGAGAGTAACGCCTCTTTATATCTTCTTTGGAATTATGAATGGATGGATTTATGTGACCCAGCGCTGGGGCCGGGGTATCCATTCATCGACAAAATGCCATTGAATGAAAACCGTTCAGTTGCAACTACGAAGTAAAAGTTAAGAGGTTGAATAGCAAGACGGAGGAAAGGAAGCTGGAAGGATAAGAAGTTGGTGCAGCTGTAAAACAGAGAGAGAGAGAGAGAGAGAGAGAGAGAGAGAGAGAGAGAGAGAGAGAGAGAGAGAGAGAGAGAGAGAAATTTATAAAATTCTTAAAATGATAGCATTAACTTCAATAGATAAAAGACCTCACTTTAACAATACCAGAATTCTTTCGAAAATCATTTATGTCATCTCTCATTTGTGTTTTGCACCAATTATTTCACTTCGCAAAACTTAAAATGTAATGTATCAAACAAAAAGAAGATACATTATATTTCTGCATTTAATTTCTAAATCATTAATTTGATTTTATCACACAAGACAGACAATGTCTCTCTCTCTCTCTCTCTCTCTCTCTCTCTCTCTCTCTCTCTCTCTCTCTCTCTCTCTCTCTCTCTCAGAAAATAGGTAAATGGGTTTAAATAGAATATTAAAACAAAAAAATTGCTGTATGATGAAAAGAAAAGAAAAGAAATGGCTGAATATCGTATAGCCAATAGTCTAATTCTAAAAAATAATACGATGGAGCAAAAATTGAAATATTAAACAGGGTTTAAGTTCACTTCCTTATGCAGAAACATCAGGTATCCAAGGAGCCCTGTATCATTTGCCAAGCTAATTGAAATGAACATTTCACAGAAGATAATTAGCTCATCTTCATATTCATATATATCTAACAAAAATGATCCCCTTAATCTTTTAATGAGAGAATTATGTGTATAACGTAAATGGACGCTAGCTTTTTTTTACGGTATGTAATTTTTTGTCCGAAAGGTCTCCTTCACTTCACACGTGCACACAGTATATATATAATTTATATATATACATATACATATATATATATATATATATATATATGTATATATATACATATATATATATATATATATATATATATATATATATATATATATATATATATATATATATAGATGATGTGTGTCCATAAATGAAGAAATAACACAAACAGAATAAAAACGATATGCCAATATCTATTAAATGTGTTCGAGTCTTTTTACATTTATTACAAAAATCCTAGATAGGAAAAAATATAATGGTACTGAATCAGTGACAGTGATCAAGATTGCTTAAATAATTTACTAAGTATCAAGAGTACAATAAGTATGTCTCTAATCCATTGCTAATTAACTAACTTTACTGCTTACATGAACCCTGGACCATACGACCTAAATAACACAAAACAAACCTGTTCAAAAGAAAGAAATAACAACTGAATCAACCGAGAGCCTTCACCAGTATCAGCTGCTTCGTACATCCAAGTAGAACGCTCATCAACAGCGCGTCGACCCTATGCACATATCAATCCTTTCAACATTGGTTGTTCTCTTGTTTTTTTCTGTCATCATCATCATCATCATCTCCTTCGACGCATATTGACGCAAAGGGCCTCGGTTACATCTCGCCATTCGTCTCTATCTTGAGCTTTTAATTCAATACTTCTCCATTCATCATCTACTTCGTGCTTCATAGTCCTCAGCCATGTAGGCCTTTGTCTTCCCAATCTTCTAGTGCCTTGTGGAGCCCAACTGAACGTTTGGTGAACTAATCTCTCTTCATGAAACCCACACATTTCAAGTCATTATTATCCCTTCCTACGTCTACTGACGCAAAGGGCCTCTGTTAGACTTCGTCAGTCGTGTTTATCTTGAGCCTTTAATTCAATACTTCTCCATTCATCATCTCCTATTTCAAGCTTCATAGTTCTCAACCATGTAGGCCTTGGTCTTTCAACTCTTCTAGTGCCTTGTGGAGCCCAGTTAAACATTTACTGAACTAACCTCTCTTGGGGAGTGCGAAGAACATGCCCAAACGATCTCCATCTACCCCTCATCATAATCTCATCCACATATGGCACTCGAGTAATCTCTAATAGTTTCATTTCTAATACTGTCCTGCCATTTATCTCTCTTTATCCTTTCTGTTTGTTTTCCCCGTATATTAATATTTTCCATGAAATTAAACCTAGTCCTTACCTTCTATTAATCCTTCTCCATCTACATTCAAATACTTTCAAATTATACATAATTTTTGTTAACCTACAAATAGATTCGGATTTATCAGTTATCTTTTTATCATAATTGAAGTGGAAAAGTATTATATCACTACATACAGCAAGAAAGTAAATCAATGAAAGTAATCATTATCCCACATAACCAGGGTAAAACAAGAGTGCATGGCATAGTAAACCAGTAATAGATTTCTGCTTACTCATAACTGTTAATCTTCCACGAATTTCACAAAAAACTGTTATAAGTACTGAATGAGCACAAGAGATAATTATAATAATAATAATAATAATAATAATAATCAACATTTTTATTATTATTTATATTATTATAATTATTATTACTATTTCTTTCTATGGCCATCCCAAATAACGAATGAAATCAAATTTTCTTAACAAACGAGAAATAATGTAGAAGAATTGGCAGCAGGCAGGTTCCAAGAATACTGAACTCTCTAGAGTCTAGAATGTGTGACGAACGACCTCGTTCAGTCACCTTTGGAGCTAACGACTTCAAAAGACGAGGAATGAAAAACGGCTCTTTCGCACCATCTGTCGTCGTTCAAAAAGAAAAGGCTTTCAGCTTCACAAGATCTAAATAGTTGGCGTCAGTAACCTTGATGAAAAATCCTATGGTTTTTTTATTAATCCTTGGGTTTTCTTAAAGAAAAAGAATAAAAGTGGGATAATTTCTAACAATGATTACAACAATTCGTATAACATATTAAAGGTTTTATAAATAACTTATCTTAGGTGCTCAATTTCTTCATCTCTTCAGGTTGCGTGCCGACACATATTTTGGATTTCAATACCACTGCAATTCTTTTCAAAGGTAAAAGTAAAATAATGAAAACTCTTCATTGAGATTCCAAAATGCAATGCAACATATCCCATATAAATTACTAATACAGTATATACTATCAATTGACACTAATATTACGAGGTCAGTGCTAAGAATGAATTGCCAAATCTTTACTACATTAAATAACAAAAGTGGTTCCAAAATATCAATAAATGACACATAAATCTTGAGAAAATATGAAATACGATAAGGATATATTCTTCTCAATATAACATGTAGATTTACTAAAGCGAATTAAAGAACTTCAATCTATACACTGAAGGCAAATCTATAGTTTAAAATAATACTCAAAATTAACAGTATTATATGAAATTATCTTCTAGTTGCAACGAGAAGAAAATTTCATGTTGATAGGTCACCTATTCTAAAACGAATCATTATACAGTCTTAAACTAGCTAACTATTCTTTATTTCTGCCAATTTATCGTTCCTTTGTTTCCGATTTGCCTAGAATTTACATCTCATTTTATAGCCATGGATCGCTGTGTGACGAGGACTATCACATCAATCTGGATTTAACGGAAATTCAAAACGCGTTGGTGAGATGGAATTGAAAGCGGTACAACTTTTCATTTGAGCAAATAAGTACTCTCTCTCTCTCTCTCTCTCTCTCTCTCTCTCTCTCTCTCTCTCTCTCTCTCTCTCTCTCTCTCTCTCTCTCAGGGGTGGAACCGATCAACAGGTACACTACATATACTGTGTGTGTATGTGTATGTGTATATATATATATATATATATATATATATATATATATATATATATATATACATATATATATATATGTATGTGTGTGTGTCTTTATACAAGTTTTATGCACAAGATAAAAGGGTAAAAATCTTTAGAATAACGCTGTATATGACCATGTTAAAACATGTAGAGGCAAGATTTATAAACGCCATCAAGCCTTATGGTTAATTCATACGGTATTGGAATACCGATAAAATAATGCAAAACTTTCACACATGCTTTTAAATGTTTCTTTCAATAGATATAATACAGAAATGACAATAGAATAGAGAAAAAAATAATATGTATCTTCTTTATTTTTCCAAATTCCCTCCATATCCAACAGATAACAAGAATATGTTTAAATGGAAAGTTAACATGGTGCTCTCACTGAAAAAGAATATCTATTCTTCCAATTTATGTAGTAAAACAGCATTTACGGAAAAATCATGATTTGAGATCCTATCCTACTTATACAGTATAACAACGCAATAAATTAACACAATTTCCAAATGTCACGGAGAGGCTTTAAAAAGGGAATAAAAATCTCACTGCTCGTAAATAAGACATAAATACATTATATTTCTAATACGTAATTATTGGCAATTACAATTTTTGTTTTGAAAGAAGTAATTAATATTAGTAGTTGACTGGAGATTTCATTATCAATCCTGATTTTTCAGCTATTATCTTAATACCTTCAAATCCTAAATTTTTTAGGTTATTATTTTGTTTCTTCAAATCTCGAATGTTTAAAGCTATTATCTTTATGCCCTCAAATCACTGATTTTAGTTTAATATTTATCTTCTTATCTTCAAATCCATGATTTTTAACTGTAATCTTAATACCAGTCTTCAAATCCACGATTTCTTAGCTATCACCTTAATACCTTCAATGCCACATTTCTGTTCAGTTTTTATTTTCCTACCTTCAAATCCATGGTTATTTAGATATCTTAATACATTCAAATCCATGATTTTTAAAGTGAAGACTTCCTTTAGTATTAATTTACTGCCTTTAATTCAGGTAATGTACCATACTATTGAAAATATAATATTAGATTTGTTTCTGAATTCATTTCGTTGATTAGCTTCTATTTGTTTTTACGAAACCCAAATACCACTAGCAAAATAATATTAAATTACATTACTTTATTATTATCATTACTCCAAATCCCACTAATTATAATCTCATCATTTTCCTTTAAATACTGTCTATACATAAAAATACTATTTTCCAGTATTTGAATGTAGTGTTTATAAAGATCTATACCCATGATAACCACGTCAACTTGTTTACACTGTTGCTAGAGGCATCAGTCTCTATTAGATCAAAAAGATATTTGTACTACTTTCGTATTTTCCTGTGCAAAGGCAGACTCGAATTAATTTAAAATTGTCAATGGCGTATATGAACCCACACCACACATTTAAACAAACACAAGCGAAATGGCCGAATGTCGAGTCTCATAAAGATTTTCTTAATCTTTTGTCAAAATCACTTAGAGAGAGAGAGAGAGAGAGAGAGAGAGAGAGAGAGAGAGAGAGAGAGAGAGAGAGAGAGAGAGAGAGAGCGCGGAAAAAATACAAGCATTGGATGAAAATCGAAACCAAAAATAATAATGATATGCAGTGTTTAAGGTAAAAAAATAGAATTAACCCGAATTTTTCTATAAAAAAAAAAAATTGCCGTGAATATTACATTAAGTTTAATTGTCTGACTCTGGAACATGATAACTTCTAGGATATTTTTTTATGTCTTTAGGAACAAAATACCGATTAAATAGTAATTCCAGTTTATCCACGGCGCAATGAAAATATGTTAATATATCACTCATTGACTTGAATAAACATAAATTAAAGATAGCAGAAAGAAAATATTTCGAGAAATCTCATATCATGGAGCTTGATATTTATCCATTCTCTACCGAAATGTGATTATAAAAAATGTGATTTGCGTGAACCTGCTAAAATACATTTATATGCAGTAAATCAAATCCACCAATTTCCGTTGTCATATATATATATATATATATATATATATATATATATATATATATATATATATATATATATATATATATATATATATACATACATGAAATTTTTGTTTTGCTCTGCCGAAACTTAATTCACAAAAACCAGGAAATGGGATAGAATGAAACATGAACGGGAAAACGAATACGAAAGTTTCTTTAGACATTACTCGCCCTGACCGTTCCTCTTCGTATTTCGTCAATTCAATCTCGAATTTCAATCATATAACGTAAAACCGTACGTAATTTTGAATGGCTTTTTTCTCTGGCTCCCTTTCGAAGTGCATTTCGAGATAAATTGATTCATGGGAAAAGGGAAATCATTTATGTTCAATCATATTCATTCAATTTATTTTGAACTTTGTGAAATAAAATTTGTGGAAAATTTCCAATAGATGAATATTGTCTAAATTATGAAATTTCTCATACAGTCAAAAAAAAAAAAAAAAAAAAAAAAAAAAAAAAAAAACACCCACAGTAGCCTATACATCCTAAACCAGAAAAAAAAGTCCAAACAATTTTGACATTTGCAAGCGCCAAAAATAAACGCTAAAAAAATTAATCAGTTTTAAGTGACGAGTCCTAGTTTAAAACATGAAGCACCTGACCACATTAAGAAACAAAATATGCCCTGTCTTGGCTTGGACTGTTTATTTGCAGGACCTTACAGTAAATACTTATAGGTTAAAGAGAGAGGTTTACTTACACCTAATAATTACTTAGCTCTTTCTTACTAAAAGTGACCAATCGAGTTAAAATTTATTTGCTCCCAATAATACTGGTATCTGTCATTAACACTTTAGTTTAGATATTCCTTAAATTTATTCATATTACAATTATCCACCTATAACTTTAACACCAACTAAGCCTATGGAAACTTGCTTGAACGAGATCTGATTGCCAAGTCGATGGTGTGACCCAGATTTTCAATACTACTGTTTTCAAAGGTCAAATTTACCGTAAAGACTATTTTATAACATGTGTTTACATTACGTTAAGCATACACTAGATAATGCCCTATATTGTAAGGACAATTCAGAAAGCATAATATTACGAGACGACTGTTGAGAAAAATAACCTAAAATTCATATGGTATTCCAATAAAAAGAAGCAAGATATTACATCAGACGAAAGTTTAGTTAGTAGTTGTAATCCTTCATTGAAACCACATTAGGAATTCGTGTGAAAACCTTAAAATATCAAAGCTGCACCAACAACATTTCAAAAACTATAAAAAGAAAAACTACCCAAACTAAAATGACACAATGAAAGAAAAAACAAGACTTTAATTACATTTTGCATTTCATGCGTGGAGGACGGTGATGTCCAGACCATTATAAATAGCAAGTGTCTGGCTATATATATATATATATATATATATATATATATATATATATATATATATATATATATATATATATAATATATATATATATATATATATATATATATATATATATATATATATATATATATATATATATATATTCCGGTCACGGTCCGCTCTCCCCGTCCCTCTGTTAAAGGGGAAAGGAGTAGTCATACCCAGGTAAGTGGGGTGCGTGTGCGTGCTCATATCTATAGTATCTAATTATTTAACCGTCCTTTTTGACGGGTCGCGTACACAAGTTTAAAATAATGCACAAAACGGACAAAACAAGAAAACACACATTGTGTAAAAAATATCAATATCAATTAACTAAAAAGCTCGAAACTGAATGCTATAACCGTAAATAAGGCAAAATAATATATAGGTATATCCAGAAAGTGGAGAATTATCTTTGGATGCCGGCCGACGAGAGAGGAAAAAAGATCTGTCAAAGGCTTTCCCCCAAAGGGCAGCTAAACGGAGGAAATACGGAGTGAAATAAATCGCCACTCGGAGCTTGAAGGCTTTTAACATAATCATGGGTATTAAAACAATAGAAGGATGAGAGTGTTATTACATTTTGAGACTAAAATCAAAATCTTTACGAATCTGGGAAATGCATGAGTAAAATATAATTGAATATCTAGAAAAATAAAGAAACCATAAATGAGCTATTTCATACAGTCAAAGTTATTATAGAGGTTTTAAGAATATGAAAAAAAAATAATTCAATAATAAGTCATTCATAATAAACAGATTTATAAAATATATCATCCTTCTATAAACCTACATAGAAATCATGTTTAAATGAATATTTTTAAGTTTCAAATTTTCCTCATTTAGATTAGGCAAATCAACCGTATCTTAAAATGATCTTTTTTTTCGAAGTTGCCATTTAACTCAGGTTGATTTAGAAACTTGCCCAAAAGCCTTATCTTGCTAAAAAGAACATTATGATTATTATAGTGATATTAAATAACATTAGAATAGTAACGAGAAAAGTTAAGAAAATTAAGTTTCAATTATAAGCCTAGCTACACAGCAAAGCTTACACAAAAATTTATCATTGTAAAACTTCGTACCACAAAATTAAATAAATTGTCGATTGCTTTATATAAAATATTACTTCATGAAATATAATCTAATATTACCTTGTCGAAGAGAACATTGAAAATATAGTATTCTACTTTTGCGAGAATATTTAAAAATAGAAATGTGAACAAAAAGTTTTAGAAAATACCACTAAAATTTTATAATGATTTTTTTTTTTTTCTGCCAGGATAAGTCAGACCTTCACCTTTTATATGGATTTGCTTAAGCAATCAAGGGTGAACAAAATCTTTGCTCCATTTCAACAACAAAAGCAGAGAAAAACAAAATTCTTTTTCCGTTAAAAACCAACAATGACAGGATCTTACTCTGGAGTAAAAAAAAAGTCCGACATATATATATATATATATATATATATATATATATATATATATATATATATATATATATATATATATATACATACAGTATATATATATATATATATATATATATATATATATATATATATATATATATATAAAAGAGGAAAAAATATGGAATCTTTCTTTGGACACAAGAAAATATTAAAGTATGACATCATCAAAGCAAAGCCATTCCATCAAGCCATGTTTATGTTCTCCAACTCCATTATCCAACTGCACGACCAACGCCATCTCTGGGTCAATACCCTAATTTAACTGGCAAACTTCCTGACGGGTCGACATCCAACACCGGAATTGAGCTTATTTGGAATACATATTCCCTCAAACACTAGGCGAACTGTATATATATATATATATATATATATATATATATATATATATATATATATATATATATATATATATATATATATATATATATATATATATATATATATATATAAAACAGAAAATTACAGTATATGAACATGAAAACCGTGCGTAAGAGATAATGCAGATAAGTAACTTTAAGTAATAGGTAAATAAAAAGAAAAATAGGAAAAAGAAAACAGTTCCCCAGGGGAAAGAAATATAAAAAAGTCGAGATATAGCTATTTTATTAAAATCATAGAAAAAAGTAAACCGAGAGAGGGGGGGAGAGAAAGAGAAATGGGAAGGAAAGCGTAGGAAAGAACCTTCACTAAACCAGAAAGGCAGTTAATAAAATTCATTAGAAGAAATATGTACTTATAATAGTGGTGTTCGTGATAGCAACGTTGCCATTCCATGGCGTACTAAACATTATAAAAGTGAAGAGTTTTTGACAAAACGCCAATATAAAAGAACAGATGATCATCCATAAATACCTTACAGCATTCATAAACATATTTCATATTTTGCACCCAAATAGGTAATAGATGGCTACGAAATAATACTGTAAATAAGTGGTAAAACATTGATACTATGAGAATATACAATGATTTTCAAGCTTCTCGAGATATAATTCATCTATACAAAAAAGTTTTTATAAAAATCAATTTCTGATGCATGACCAAAAATATAGTGATCTTAGTTTGAGGAATGTCACAGGTCACCACTTATTAAAGGATTAGACACCTATCTTCCCTCGCACATACCAAATACCGGGTAATTTTCTTCCCTATTTCAGAAAACCATTAACGTAGCTGTGACTATACCTATTAATAGAGATTTTCACATATAGGTAATAATGAGGATTATATGGTTGATTATGACTACAATAATAATGAAATTGGTCAACAATTGTTTTTCAGAGAGAGAGAGAGAGAGAGAGAGAGAGAGAGAGAGAGAGAGAGAGAGAGAGAGAGAGAGAGAGAGAGAGAGCTATTCTAATATGGACAAATGACTTCTCAAAAGCTGTAAAATATTGAGTGGCTCTTGGGTGAGAGTGATCATCTTGCGGAATAACTTCCGAGAAAGCAGAGGCCATACTTTTGTGGATATAAAACCCTAGAATGGTAACCTGGGGAGATATTCACCCAACTGAATCTGGCAATGACGTAGTACCCCCCCAAGGGGTTGGGGGAGGGACTCCAGTGGCTCAGTACCTTCAGTGCCTTATCTGACTTGGTTGGTGAAGGGTGTGTGGTCCCGCGCTCTCGGCTGGTTTTTTGGCTAGAACGCATTTCGGGAGAATTTCTCCCAGGGTTACTGTGCCCGTATGTTGTACATACGGGTGGAATTCTCCCAGTGTTACTCTGTATTTTTTATGGAATGGTGAATGCTGCCAATGTAAACTCTTACATTTTATACAAGGAGAATATGGAAAGAGGGGGCAAGTCATATCACGCCAGAAATTCATGCTGCAGCTCGGGAAGGCCCTAATCACCCCATGGGCCACGTCACGTCTGTGGTGACTGTATCTAACAGGTGAGTGTATATATAGTACTGTATGTGTTTCATTGATGTACTTTGAGTCATTTGAAGCATAATTTGCCATACTGCAAGTGTTGAATAGAAAAAAATTAATTTGGTATGTACTGAAAAATTTACCATTTTTTGTCTGTCTCCCATACAGATTGTATACGAGCTTGGGAGATGGGATTCAGCCAGTACGTAGTCCCATGACAGTAGAGAGTTCTACACCAACAAAAAACAAAATTCGGAAATAATTTTTTTTTTTGTCAATTTAATTAGTAAAGTACTCCAAGAAAAGTCTATTTTTTTCTGTATTTTTGAAAAAAAAAATAAAAATATGATTTACAGGAGGATTTCATTTATAATAGCCTCAATAAGAGAGAAGGAGTTATATTTCATTCGTATGTGTTCCAAATAACAAGATTTTCAGGATAAGTATTTTATTTTAATTATTTAATTACCGGGTGAAATTCACCCAGGGTTACCTTTCATGTTACGGAAATGGAGGGTTACCGTTCTAGGGACACAATACAATGTTAAAGAAATAAGTACAAAATAATACTGGAGTTTTAAGAGTAAGATAATTTTCGGAAATAGCCATTTCCACCAAATACAGTAATTCCATTTGGCAGTCATAAAAGACCGATACATTCTCGGTGACAATTGCAAGCACAGGAAACGACTTTCGTCTCTATAATAAAGTTTAATGGATTTACTGAACGTGGAGGAAATAACGTTTCGGTTGTTACTAAGAAAATGAGGACATTAATGTTTATGTTTACTGGATAATATCCTAAAGAAACCTCTCAGGCAATGCTTCATACGAATCGCTGGAGTCGAAAGCAATTTCCGTTCATGATACATTATCATCATCATCATCATCTCCTATGTCTATTGACGCAAACGGCCTCGTTTAGATTTCGGCAGTCGGCTCTCTCTTGAGCTTTTAATTCAATACTTATCCATTCATCAATTCCTACTTCACGTTTCATACTCCTCGGCCATGTAGACCTAGGTCTTCCAACTCTTCTAGTACCTTGTGGAGCCCAGTTAAATGTTTGGTGAACTAATTTTTCTTGGGGAGTGCGAAGAGAAGGCCCAAGACATCTCCATATACCCCTCACCATGATCTTACCCACATATGGCACTCGAATAATCTCTTATAATTTCATTTCTAATCCTGTTCTGCCATTCAACTCCCAATACTCTTCTGAGGGCTTTATTCTCAAATCTACTAAATCTGTTGGAGATTGTTTCATTGTCATACCACGACTCATGACCGTACAGTATTACAGACCTCACTAAAGAGACAATATTATTCATACGAATAAGTGAAAAAAGCAAAGGGAAAAACGTTTTGAGTTTGTTGTTTGTTTTGCTAGTTTTATTGTAGAAGAAGAATAGCTTATAAGTAAGTTTTACCATATTTATATTCTTAAAAATAAACAATGAAAATATCCATTACATTTTTCAACATGATCTTTGATGGATTATATCTTCATTAGTGTGAGATCTTTTAAATAAAATACCCAACAAAATTACTATTATTAGTTTATAATAATAATAATAATAATAATAATAATAATAATAATAATAATAATAGCAATAATTAAATAATAATAACAATCATTATTATCATTACATCTAAGTTAACACATTTCTTTTTTTCTTACTTCATAACCAAAACCATTCTATCACATCTCACAAAATCATCTTTCTATTATACTTTCTCTTTATGGAAGTCTCCTATTCAAGTTGGGAGGTGTAATTTCACAGTCGAGTTATTGTGCAAATTTTGTTCGTGCGTTCATTCATTTGTGGCTTTAATAAAGGAAATGGACGCATCCTCAAATGAAACTTCTATTCGCATGACACGTCAACGAGCACCAGGCCTTTAATGGGCTCTGGTTGGTATCACTTTAAAAGACATTCAACAATGAAGTCAGATTCATGAAGCCCACTATGAAGACTGACAGGCAAACAGACATGAGAGAGCGGTACTAATTTTGTGGATATTTTTTAAAGCATTTTGTGATGTTTGAGCTTTACCTGAAACTTTCTTTGTTGCTACTGTTAACCTTTTTCATATCTTAACACATTATAAACTATAATTTCCATTCAACGAATGCGTCGCTATTTATAACTAAAACTGGGTTTGCCTGTAATAATCAAAACGGTAGAATGTATCTTTATAAACATTTATATATTGATTATGAGAGAGAGAGAGAGAGAGAGAGAGAGAGAGAGAGAGAGAGAGAGAGAGAGAGAGAGAGAGAGAGAGAAATCTCCCTGATTACAATACAATTACTCACAGAAATCTAATTTCTAGTAAACATATCGATGGACTAAGTCTAAAAATGAATGGGTAAAATGAACTGTCATAAGAAAAGAATGTATATGCAATATATGCCCTTTCCACTTTACTCAAAAATGTATATTTTAGAAAGATCTATATATTACACAACCACACTACCAATAAATACCAACCTATATATTAAACATACAGTTCCAGGCAAATCTCAAATTATAAATAGATTCCGTGGCCATAGAAGAATCTTACATAAATGAACTAAATTAAAAAAAAAAAAAACTAGTCATAGAATCTTTGAGATATTTTGTAGAATTTCCCACTAATTACCAAACATAAAAACAATGAATACAGGAAATAACTTATTAACGAAAATCATCATTAAAAGTTAATTGCAACCCTAATTTTAAAAGCAAAATTAATGCTACGAGCACAAAGACTTCGATAGGTAAATAAAGCAACCTATTGCGGAAATAAAACAGAAGCCAAAAATAAACTATAAAAGAGAAATTACAGCAAATAAAACAAATTAAGATATACAACACACCTAAATCAATAAGTAATATATAAACTATCCAACGAGACGTCAATCAGCAGATATACCAAGATACTGATAGGCAATACCTTGACCAAGGTCTCTATAGATTACTCAAGTTCTTTTGATATTTGATGAAAATAACTATGCTCGCATTCAACGTTAACCAGCATCTTCAGATTAACTATGCTGATTTTAGAAATGAATGGGAAATTAACTCATGTAGAAAAGAAAATTATGAGAAATCCAGTACCTTTTGTATCCGTTACCTGAATAAAGATAAAAAAGGGGGAATGAATAAGAGGGGGGTTAGTTTAGCATCTGGAAGTAAAAAAATGACATTTAACTACAAACTTAAAGTATATGAGGTACTCTTTCTTTTCAGTTCATATAGGCAACATGTTCATCGAGGTATTCTTTTGACGAGTCCCTTAAATTATGAATGTATAAAGTTCTCAACAATAAAACCACTCCTATCTTTAACAAGGTTAAGAAACTTGAAATTAATAACACAGTACTGGCATGACATCTACATGGTGGTCTCATTTACTTCTTACTAAAATAATGGATGTTTAACCAACTGCGGTATGATCAGAACATCAATATTTCAAGCAAGTTGATTATAAGAGCTGATAAAAATATGAATACCTTACCTAAAATACACATTGATCTTAACACCTCCAGTGCATAATATTTATATACTTTTGCTACCGCCACTTCAATTCTAAATAACTTTCCTTTTCACTCTTTGGACTGTTTTAATTATGTCTGGGTTAGGTCAAGACTCAAGACACTGGATTGCAAGTTTTATCGCCTATTTGATTATGCCATTGAACTCTTAAATCTGTAACGATATGCATATTGTATAGGATCGTGTTCCTTCATCTATTTACGGGAGATAGAATGTCTCATTCATAAGCTACTGAATTATAGCTAAGGCATCTTCCATAACCTAATCTTATCTGCGTCGAGCCTTCAATCTATTGCTTGTATCGAACGGTTAAAAGATAAATACATGGATGAAAAATACCAAAAAATAACTTGTCACACACACACACACACACACACACACACACAAAATCTTCAAACATTTTTTAATGGGTGCCAAAGTTTCCATTTCTAAAATCATAAAATAAATAAAAGAACATAAAAACGAAAACATGAAACTATAATCCCACATTGATAAAAAGGTCGCGTAAACTGACATAAACGAAAGATAAATGGTATTCATTCACGTTCTTATTTTTTTGGGGGGGGGGGTGGAAGCAGGAGTACACGAAAAAGTTTGTATATCTAAATTTAAATGCCATTAAATCACAAGTAAAAGCACATTTTCTGGTTTCTATCTATAATAGTTTCGCATAAGTGATGTTACTGTTCACCTTTATCAAATCCTAAGATTTTCAAAGTACCCACTAATCATATCTTCGAATAAACTCAGGGCTAAGAAGTATTTACTTCATGGTTGTCTTGTTTTAGAAATTCTTTATCAAAAATATTAGTGAAAAGTTTTATCTCACAAACATGAATTTAATAGAAATTATAACTATTACCTCTTCTCAAAAGTTGACAAACATTTGTACTTTCAAAGCTTGTCTCCATTAACTCTTCACTTTACTGAATCGAATACGCGTCATAAAAAATTCAATACTCTTTCACACAAGTAAATTTTTAAACACGTATAATATAACATTGAAATACGTCCTACAATTCATTCAGTGCTGCCGAATATTGAAAAGAGCGAAGTGGTCAAATCAGAAAGCGAGCAATCAAGAGAGCAGGAAAAGGGAAGGTATTGATGGAAAATAAAATGAATAAAATAGTTGGATACTGAGAAAGGATAATAAATGATTACATATAGAATATAGAGGTAGGGCTAGGATTTAATTGCCTTATAATGTGCTTACATAATAGTTCTGATAATTGTAATGGAAGGAATGGCGAAGAAAATAAATTAAGACGAATAATGAATAATACTACTTGAATGACAACAATATTAATGATGATAGTGTGTATGTGAGTGTTGAATGAAAGGTGGGAAATCTTGAGATACGTCAAAAGTTTGGTCAAGTGAAGAGAATCGACAAAGAAAATTTGAATAAAATTGCATATTTCCAATGCATTAGGATGGAGGAGAAAATGCCTAGAAGGAGCTAGCTATATAAATTGCGGGGAAGAGGTGCAGGAAAGGAAGGGAACTGCTACCCAGGAGGCGTGAGAGAGCTTATACAAGGTGGTGGGCCTCGATGTGCTATTGATGAACTTGTGTAACCATTACTCGACAAATGTTGTTGAGGATTTTACCCACAATTCAACATTCAAAATATGTACACTCACACAGACACACATATATACATACACACATATATATATATATATATATATATATATATATATATATATATATATATATATATATATATATATATATAAAACAATACAGAAGCGCTAGGTCAAGATTTCTTTTTCCTGATCCTTCCTCCAGCTTAGAGACAAATACATACATCACATGCTTCAGTGATAGATCGTCAATATATATATATATATATATATATATATATATATATATATATATATATATATATATATATATATATATATATACACATACCTACTGACCTTTGTATATGAAATAAAACAAAAGACTTTTCTACAACTTCAAAGATTACTTTGAACCAATAAATGGGATTTAAAGAAGTAACATCAATGCAATATTTATTATGACCAACGTCAACTCCTTGGAAATAAGTTGGCATCTGTAATAGGTTTGCATTTATTGCACTGTTCCAGTACCATTACAAGATATATGCCTTTGCTATCTATTTCATACAAAAATCCACATAAATCAAGATACAATTTTCTTCACTTACCTTTGCCCTTCTCAAACGTGAAATAGCAAAAAAAGAAAAAAAAAACCAGTGAGCATTACAATAAGTCATTAATTACATATATGGACAAAATAACTGTTCATAGTTCTGTTTTTTTCTCTCTCTCTCTCTCTTCTCTCTCTCTCTCTCTCTCTCTCTCTCTCTCTCTCTCTCTCTCTCTCTCTCTCTCAGGCGCACAATTACATCTTACAAATCTCATCTTACGTCCGTTATTCTGCGATATTTTCTAACTTCAAAAACCTCTACGTCTTAAGAAAAACGTTATCGTTCACAACGGTTATAGTATGGAAGAAAGGTAACTTTTGTTAAACGGTGTAGCCAACAAAATCAATTACTCCAGTTGAGAATTTCCTTATGTTCTGTCCTAGAGATAGCAAAAATACTACAACATTTAGCTTCAGCGTTTCAAGACGCTGGACAGATTCAAAGCATTAAGGTTTGTTTTCTTATACTAAATGGTAACTTATCAATAAAATTAAGCTAATATTGTTTTTATCACACCATATAAATCCACTGGTACGCAAATTAAGTTCTATTATTATCATGAAAGATTACTAGAACAATTCAAAACTATGAACCTTATCCCTCCAATTCTAAATCTCTAGTTAACTTTATAGTGTAGGTCATTAAGGAGTAGTTGAAATATTTTGTTAGAACAAGAACTATGCCTAAAGAATTGATATTGTATAATGTAAACTACACGTTAAGGTAAAACAAAATAACAAAAATAAGCAACATTATCTAAAACACCGAATAAGAATAAAGGTATATTTGACAGAAGTGAATCGAGCCAGAAGAAAACCTCTGCCGCACCTGCGTCGCAAACTTTGTCTCCAGAGTTACACCATTAAAGGAAACATTCGGGAAGTTTTATTAAGGCAGAAAAGTTAATACCACCAACATCCTTCTTTCGGCGTAGATTTGGTTTTCTTTGTTAGCTCACATACAAACCTCTCCGTACTTTTTATTTGTTTGTTATTGCATTTGTTTTTATCCTCTTCCTCCTCCCCTTTTTCTTCATTTCCTTGTCTGTTTTTCATTTATTCCTCTTACAACGTTTCCACCATGTCCATTTTCCTCATTTTCGGAGGAAATAACGAGTGTCCTCGTGAGTATTTTTACAGATTACACTTCTTGTCTGCACGTGATGTCCTTATGGAATTTGATATCGCAATAAAGAGTGAAACTTTTATAGCAGATTATTCCCTCCGATTGCGCTCGTTATAGCATCATTTCATTACCTCCTATGATACAGTACTATATATGAATTCATTTCTTCAACGTTGCTTAGATTGTATATGATAAGCGATACTTATTTACTGTATTTAAAGTTATTTGTGAATAATTATACCTTTCTAGAATAATTTACTGGGTATAACTTAAATATTGATACACCATGTAAGAAGATAATATATATATGTATGTATATATATATATATATAATATATATAATATATATATATATATATATATATATATATATATATATATACATATATACATATATATATATATATATATATATATATATATATACATATATATATATATTACTATCATTATACTACTTCTATACTATCAGACGATATGACGTGGTTCGTGTGTAAGCAAGACGCGGGAGGAAAACAATTATGTCATAAAAAATGGCTATCGTCCCTTGGTTAAATATTCTTTTTAATTAACTTGTGTTATCAAAATCTACTTAAAGGTGTCAAGAATTTCCTATTTTTCGCATCTTTCATTCTAACAAGATCTCTCTCTCTCTCTCTCTCTCTCTCTCTCTCTCTCTCTCTCTCTCTCTCTCTCTCTCTCTCTCTCTCTCTCTCTCTCTAAGTAGTTTTGCTTATATTTACTTAAAATCTTTTGTAAAAATATGCATCCATATTATAGAAATCTAAGGAGAAAAAAAGGGGGAATTCCATCTAATAAGTTCAAAACAAGGATACGCGAAGAAACGAGGGATAAAAGCCAAGTGTTGACTAAACATTTCAGGCTGTTCCTCGGTATCAATATTTGATAATTAAAAACCCTTGAGTTTGTCACACACACACACACACACACACACACACACATATTTAGTGGTATTTCTCAATAAATGCAAGGACACACTTGTCACATGCATGACCATAAAAATAACTATTAGTATTAATGTTATTACTTGCTAAGCTACAACCCTGGTTGGAAAAGCAGGATGCTATAAGCCTAAGGGCTCCAACCGGGAAAATAGTTCAGTGAGGAAAGGAAATAAGTAAATAAACTACTAGAGAAGTAATGAACATTATAAAATACTTTAAGAACACTTACAGCATTAAAACATATCTTTCAAATATAGACTATAAACACTTGAAAAAAGCAAGAGGAAGGTAAATACGAGAGAAAAGTGAGTGCGAATGTGCCCAAGTGTACCCTCAAGCAAGAGAACTCAACCCCAGGACAGCGGAAGACCATGGTACATAGGCTTTGGCACTATCCAGGACTAGAGATCATTGGTTTGATTTTGGAGTGACCTTCTCCTAGAAGAGCTGCTTACCTTAGCTAAAGAATCTCTTCTACCCTTACTAAAAGGGAAGTATCCACTGAACAATTATATCACTGTAGCTAACCTCTTGAGAGAAGAAGAATTGTTTGGTAATCTTAGTGTTGTCAAGTGTATGAGGACAGAGGAGAACGTGGAAAGAATAGGCCAAACTATTCGGTGTATGTGCCGGCAAAGAAAAAATGAGCCATAACCAGAGATATTGATCCAACGTAGTACTGTCTGACTAGTCAAAGGAGCCAATAACTCTCGAGCAGTAGTACCTCAACGAGTGGCTGATGCCCTGGCCAATATATAACCTACCTTCAGGGTTATATAAAAAAAAAAAAAAGGTTTTCTTGAATAGAATTCTAAATTCAATATACTTATCTGAAAATTTGATCAGAATGGGAATAAAAAATAAATTAGATTGATCACTAATTAAAGCAATGAAATCCGCAGGGCTGATCAACAAAGAAAAATGATAAAATTCATAAGTAAAACCAGTAAGAAAATTATTGAAATAATTAAAGAATTGTGTGATTGATCAATAAAAATATCAATGACTTGGTGACCATATACACAAATCAGTGAACCAATCACCCGATTGACAAATGAGAAAATCTTTGAAACAATTACAAGAATAAGCAATAGGGAAATTAATGAAACAACGACCAGATTAACAAATAAAGTAATCAGTGAAACAATAACTGGAGAAACTATTAGGGATATCAGTTAAAGAATCGCAGATTAACAAATAAGGATATCAGTGAAACAATCACCGGATTAATTAATAGGAAAATTAGTGAAACAATCTCCAAATCAGAGAAACAATCACATGATTGACAAATAGGGACATCGGTGAAACAATCACCCGATTAATTAATAAGAAAATTAGTGAAACAATCTCCAAATCAAAGAAACAATCACATGATTGACAAATAGGGACATCGGTGAAATATTCACTTGATCAATGAATAAATAAGAAACAATCACCAGAACAATAAAGAATGAAATCGATGAAATAATCAACAGATCAATAAAAAAAAAAAAAAAAACAATCGCCCCATTTAAAAATATGGATACAGTTGAAACTCTCACTAGAATAATCAAGAGGAAAATTATTTAATTGAAGAACCAGACAGTCAGGAAACTAGTGAAACAACGAATTCATTAATCATGAAAAAGCGTAGTGTAACAAAGGAAAATTCAAATGACTAATCGTTCAACCAATAAAGCAACGATATGGTCAACTGTTCAATTAAACGGTCAGACGTCGGAATATCATATTAGAGAAATATGATCCTGAAGTGATTTTGACATCTGGGATAGATGTATTCCAATTAAAATGATCGACGCTACTGCAATAACCTTCATGGATACCCTGTCCTCTGATAAAAATGAATAGCCAGAAGGTTTTAGATGTCGTCTATTTGTTCTGAAGCACTGATAACGAAATGCAATATTTGTTAGATATTATTTTCAAAGACTTTATTGTATCTTCAGGGTTGTGTGATTACAGAAAATACATTTTTTATCTTAGCTCGTACAAACAGATGTTAAAAAGGCTTTTAGACAACCCGACCAAAATCCTTCAGTGACATACAAAAGAGGAAGTTGGATTACCCAAACCTTTTCTCGTTCAGGGCTCCCTTTCCTTCCCTTATATCTATCATAAATCTTTTAGCTCATTGGGCCAATTTGTTCTATTTTACAAGAAACGAAATAAGCTTCAACATACACATACATATGAATATTATAAACATTCAAATGTAAATAAGTGAATATATACTTACATAAATATGTATATATATATATATATATATATATATATATATATATATATATATATATATATATATATATATATATACACACAAACACACACATATATATATATATATATATGTATATATATATTATATATATATATATATATATATATATATATATATATATATATTGTGTGTGTGTGTGTAGGATTATGTATACGTGTATGAATATTTGTATTCGAAACAGTATCATTTAGTTATTTCCCATATAACTGCAAGTTATTTTTTCCAAGCATTGATTAATTTTGACTCATTTGCACAGACCCTCGAATTTCGACAACTAAAATATCCTAAATGTAAAAATGAAAGTTAATAAACGTCTCTAACGTTCAAATATTTCCACGTAACCCTCTAAATACGATATCCGTGTAATGAATTACGCTTGCTTTTATATTTCTATCGAAAAATAATCTATTTGTGAAAAAAAAAAACAATTAGCTATCTTGAATATCATTCCATGCCAGTGAAATAAATGCAACATGCAATCAGCGTTCACTGCTAAAAGTGAAGTCGAATTCAAACGCAATCAAAAGTGATATAGTTTAATCAGGACCTTTGGCCTATTTACTTCCATCCGCCCCGATAAACGTAGCAGTGTAAAAACTATATTCATATGATATCGACTCACCTTTGGTGATGAGCAATTTTCTCCTTTTAGGGTTCATCGCTCATTTGCAACTGAAATATTAAACTTTAAAAAATTCAATTATAGTACAGAAGGTGTAACAAATATGTGCAAAATGTTGCTCGAATTATTTTTTAAATCACTCTTTCATTTCTGTATTTTCATTAGCGAATGTTTTATAACAATACAAACGCTACGCTACTGTATATATATACAAGGGAATTCTAATTCCCTTTCGATTTACCGGATTCATTTAAATCGGTTTTCGCTTTCTGTTACTCACATGAAACACCATTTTTATCGGGTTAAATTTTCTCTCTGATCACAAAAATTTACATTTCTGAAGCAGTATATCTCACTTAAATTCTCCTGTTCAGTTTCCAACACCCTTTTCTTGGGAAAAGAGAAAAAAAATACTCCCAGAGGTCTGCACTAAAAAATAATGAGACGTATTTCCAAAAGAAAAAGTAATGAAACTATATAAATTGATAAGTTACGATACGGTCTTAATTTCAGTTGGTAAGACGAAAACTTATGAATTTACAAAAACATCTGCTAACCATAAACCAATAAGCTAGCGCCTAAAGGCGGGTTTACACGGCCGAGCAGCTCGCTGAGCCCGGTTGTCGAGCCTACTTGTAGAACGGCTCGAAGAGCTTTCAGACAGTACATCGAGCCTCAGTGTGCCTCGTGCTAAAACAACGTCAACATGTCTCTCGACCAGGACCATTTGATAGCCATTGTTTCAGCAGGGGCACTAAGGAGGAAAAAAAAGAGATCAAAGTAGACGAAGGATTGGCTTCTAAAAAGAGAAATTTTCACACACCAACTTGCTTATTGCTTTAAAATTAGTTCTTTCAATATTTCATGCAGAGCCGCTATTCCTTTGTTTCTGGCCACTTTATTGGAATAGTCTTTTGATTTAACTTCCATAAAGCTGGATGAGCCCGATATGCATGCATGAAATCAAAGTACGACTTCCTTCTCATTCTTGCTTTCATTAATGGCAGCCATTATTCATTTCTTTGATGATGTTTCCTCTAGCAGGTTTGAATAACAACTGAGGTTCGATGATCGACACCCGTTCACACGTTCACACCGTTCGTCAAACAATATAGCTCCGCCCACAAAAGTCAAGATGAGCCTGACTTTCATCGAGCCGTTCGACGAACGCGCTCGACAACCAAATAGCCCGTTTACACGCTCGAACATCAATTCAAACACAGGGTTGTCGAGCCAGGCTCGACGAGCTGCTCGCCCGTGTAAACCCCGCTTA
>NC_090727.1:11257306-11272306 GCF_036898095.1 Palaemon carinicauda | reverse complement strand
GCAATCATTTTTAACCTTCCATGTCACTAGCTATTCAAAATCTTGTTTTGTTTATATTCTGTATATATAAACATATACGCAGCACTCCAAGTTCTGGAACTTGTACTGAAAGTACAGTGGCTCGTCTGACTTACAATAGTGTAATTTGTAATGTACAATATAAAATATAAAGGATATATTCGAGCTTTGGAGTAGCTAGGAACAGGGAGGGCCAGGCAATGGCTGCTGATGACTCAGCCCCAAAGCCGCCAACCTTAGCTCACAAGGGTGGTGAGATTGTAGCCACTAAAGGAACTAATGAGTTTGAGCGGGACTCGAACCCCAATATGGCGATCACCAATCAGGAACATTACCAAATATGTCACCATATTTTACATTTACCGTAGTTAGTCTGTATTTTGTATTTCAGTAATGTTTGTACACAACATGCTCTACTTTTTTTTAATACAGTATATAACACACATACAGTCATGCAGTTCAGAATATTCTGGATCATTTGTGTTATAATATAAAGTGTACTGTATACAGTACTCGATCGTGAATAAGATGTTTTAGCTTGATAAAATGCAACATTTAGCCGCGTATTTTGAGTGAAATGTGTTTATTGGATTTAATCTACGATGCAGAGCCATATTAATCTAACTTCTGCAAACTTTATAAGTTAATTGACTCGATGCGTTTGCACAGGGCAATCTAACATCTTGTAGGTTGACAGAGACCTACTTTGTATTTCGTCTTAGGACAGGGGTTAAGTGTAGCTGTGATTGAATCACGTTTGCTTGGCCCATGGATCATTTCTAGCCTACCATCTACCATTCACTCTGCTATAAATGTGTATCAGTGTCTGCGAAAACCGGGAAATATGGCGTGGGGAGGCAACCTCTTCCCCGAAGAATTGCTGAGCAAGTAGAAAGCTATATTCACGAGGAGCAAACCCAGTTTATAGTGAAAAATATAAGTGTTCCGGGTTTTACAATTACGTAATATACGCAATATTACTTATACGCCTTAAGAAAGTGTGAGAGCACATGTGTACATAAATATAAAAATCCAAACTCTTTAATATACGCTTTATACTCAAGGTACAACGGTTACCTCTTAAGCTGGATTCACATTAGGCTTTTTTCACCAGCAGCTGCCGAAAATGAGAAACCGGGAGCATTTTGCTAGAGGTATTGGATTCCCGATTGGACTGGAAGCAGCCAGCAAAAACTGCTGCTGCAAATAGGACGTGCTCTTGCTTGGCAATCTTGGGTTCTACAAGCCTCAAGAGATGAAAAAATCTGTTTTGTTCATCCTGTGTCAGTTGTAGAATTATTCAATTCAAGTAACATTCCAAGAATACATATTACTGTAACAGTCAGAACATTTATATGCGCCATGATGCTGTCAGCTGGTCGGTTCTGTTTACATTTTCCTCTTAGCTCCTCAAACCGCGAGATCGTAGGGTGACACTACAACTCTTTCGCTCACACTCATCCGCTGGAGGTTGGCGAAAACCTCAAGCAAGAAATGAGTAGTGTGATTCCAGCGTTACAGCATTAGGCTACGGCAAGGGCTGCATAATAAACACTTCCCTTACATAAACCATAGAAGATCTTCGAATTGAATTTACCTTTAATGATTATATCTATTAGATTTTTCTAAGCAAGATATCCATCGGTTGCACTAAAACCAATCAAGAACTAATGTAATAATCAACTTCCAAAAAGATCTACAGCTCTATACCATTTTACCCTTGATTTCTTATGCATATCTTATAGTCTAAAATAAAAAATGCAAATTTTAATGGAATTTTTTCAGCGGCGAGTTACTAGTCATGTCCCTTTAAACTGCAGAAAATATTTAAAATTCTAACCCAACTACTGGCATATTCCATTTCACGCCTTTTCTCAAACACTTTCTTCACTTTAACTTTTGCAGTCTCTCTCTCTCTCTCTCTCTCTCTCTCTCTCTCTCTCTCTCTCTCTCTCTCACACACACACAGT
Organism: Palaemon carinicauda; assembly: GCF_036898095.1. Classification (NCBI taxonomy): domain Eukaryota; kingdom Metazoa; phylum Arthropoda; class Malacostraca; order Decapoda; family Palaemonidae; genus Palaemon; species Palaemon carinicauda. The sequence goes on along the minus strand of NC_090727.1, from coordinate 11,270,318 downwards.
TTTACTTAAAACTCGAAACCTCTTTAAATTCATTAGTCAGCAGAGAGAACTATAAATATTTCCATGTAAATTACATTATAAAGAATATAATCACCCAACATATGAAAACCAACAGAAACTAGTAATGTAAAGATATATGTCTCTTTAGGAAAAAAAAAAAAACATTCCAAGCTTTTGGCAGCTGCTTGAAGCTCTGGCAAGCGATTCAATAAAAAAGAAGAAAAAAAAAGAAATCCAAAAAAATACTCCATCGAAAACGAACTATTTCACGGCCTCAGAGAACGAAATAATGTTCGCAAAAACAAATTCTGAGAAGTATTTTTTTTTTCATAAGATAGGCACAAGAAGGTTTAAATTTAGGTTGTATCTCTTTCCAAAAAAATAAATATTATGAATAAATGCAAGTGTAACACTACAAAGAGCAATCAAAATAACTTACTGATACAAGTCAAAATGTGTCTATATCTCAGGAATCTTTCCTTAGCAACTTTAACTTGGATGTCTCTCTCTCTCTCTCTCTCTCTCTCTCTCTCTCTCTCTCTCTCTCTCTCTCTCTCCATAATATCTAACAAAAATATATTTGGTAATGAACTGTGATCAATAAGTGCATTATCCAAAAGTAAATAGTGACAGTTTAAAACCAATTAATATTTTATTCACAATTATTATGATTATCAATGTAAAAGACTGTAACTAATAAGTGTAACGGTAGAAATAGTTGGAAGAATAAGTTCATCATATCTGCTCTTCCACCATATCGAGATTCGAATATTTCAGAAATCAGAGAGTCAACTGAAAAACCATTTGAGAGTGAGTATGTTTGTGGTCAGGTAAAAATGTCGAATACTAATATGAATTCTTGTTGGATGAGGTGGACGCAAGGAAATGAACCACGAGACAGTCAGTTACCAAATATATATAAAACTCTATAATGTGACGGAAGTATTTATGGAATTTGGGCCATGCAGCCAAGCAATGAGGCCGGGAAGGACATTCAGAGCCAAGGCGGAACTAAGGGAAAACCACGCAATTGTAATATAAAGTAAAAGTTAGAAATTGTAAAGCAAGAAGGAAGAAAGTAAGCGGGAATGGAGGTAAAGCAGAGGTTTAAAAAGTAGGTATTAATAGAATGCTCGGCAGTTACTTTTCTTAAAATATATAGTTTGGAGAAATAGGGAAGTTATATTACTTGAATCATTATTATTATTATTATTATTATTATTATTATTATTATTATTATTATTATTATTATTATTATTACTTACTTACTTACTTGCTTACTAAGGTACAGCCCTAGTTGGATAAGCAGGATGCTATAAGCCCAGGGGTCCCAACAGGGAAAATATCACAGTGAGGAAAGAAAACAAGGAAAACAATATTTTAAGAATAACAAGATTAAAATAAATAAATTCCTATATAAACTATAAAAAGTATCTTCGTAGTAGACATCTGAATGCCATTCCCAAAGAGCCACTGGTTTATTACCTTATCACCTACGATCGTATTTTTTAATATCGGCTAAGGTGCCTGGATTTTAATTCTCTCTATTCTCAGTTCTCATCAAATAAACCACGACGTTTAGCTGCCAGGTATTTCGTTGCATGTTATTCTGGAACTAAGCACTTGTGTTCTTTTGATATTTCTTGTTTCATAATCTTAACCAAATATTTGGTTACTCCGAAAGTTTCAAAATCATATATCGTGATATCGGAGTGCTGGCTTGTATTGAAATTAATAACACATCCTTATCAAACCTATTGCTTCCCAAATTCAGAGTACTACATCAACCTCAAGATTAGAAACAAGTCTACTGTTAAATTATGTAAATTAGAAGTCCATTTTTTTTCAACGCTAGTTGCAATTAAACCACATATCGGATTGAAGAAGTTTTTTTTTTTTTTTGAGAACTACCGATAGTCGAGTGTATAAAAATATTAGAAGTCTCACACAAACCATTTTGTTGAAAGATACAGGAGGAAGATCTCCCTGACCTGTAATACTTAATTCACTCACTTCACTTCAATGACTCTCAGGTTTCATTGCGACTCACTGCCCTGTTTCCCTCCACTTTAGTCTTTGTCTTGAGCTACTTCTATGCAAAGTTTAAACGTTCAACACGAAATATGCTGTTTTAGCCCCCTGAAAACATTACAACAGCCATTAATGTCAAGTACGGTCATTTTAACCATTTTTCCATTCATTAGTTGGTGAAACGGAGACACACATGGCTGGCCAAATTAACCTTATGCAATGCAAGAAAAACGAAGTAAATCATTTACTTGCTGATTTGATAAAACACACATTTCAAAAGGGATGGTTAAAAATAAGATAAATACGGAGGAAAGTCGATAACTCCCCCTTTTATAAGCGATTGGTGTGAAGGACTCATTAAAAAATTAACGGATGAGTTCGGAAATTCCTCCCAGTAAAGATGGGATTATGAGTCATGCGGCACAGAATGGAGTGTTGTTAATAATACAGCCCATAATGATATGTATGAAACTAAAACAAACAAACAAAAGTTTAATTCTGAATATCGTATACTTAACCAAATGATTTTATGTTATTTATTAATGTCTCAGTGACATTTACTCGTGCAAATCTCGCATGTTCTGTTCACAATAGAAAAAAAATACACCTGCATAAATAATTGTCTTATCAATTCATATTCCACTCAAAAAGAGATGTGGTTCCATTCTCCCATTTTCAAGATAATTAATAAGAAAAAATACTCCGACTTTGAAGAGTTTGGATAGCAGATTTCCATCTCGCATTCCTTGGGAGTGATATCTATTCTCGACCCAAATCCGCCATTTTTTCTCTTAGGCCTCTCGAGCCCTTCGACTTTTCTTCTACTGTGGACGGGTCTCTCGATCAGCTTAGGAACTAACAGAAGTTTTCTTATGTCCTTTTTTTCCTTTCTGAGGTCAGATCACGACCAGCGGAAATTAGATTTCTTTCATGTTTCTCTGTCATGGCTCCATAACATAAATGGTTTTCTATATATACATTATTCATGAACCAAAATAAAATGAGTCTAGGGATTAAAGTTCATCGCCGAATGCTCTTAAGAAAACTAGTAATTTCAATAATGAATAAAATTGGAAAAATAACTTTTTATATATCTTTTTTGCAATGTGGTAACTACATTTTCAAACACTATATTGGGACTCATTATCTTGTAAATTCATATACACCGAGAACTACTTTAATTTTACATTCCTCAAAAATCTCTATTTTCACGGTTAGTAAAGTAACCGTAATATTTATCAAGTAAATAAAGAAAACTAATATTTTCTAATGATAATCAAAATAATATTTACTTAATTGGTTGGATTTCCAGAGTTTTTGGAAAAACAGGAACAGCACAAATCAAAATGAAAACATTGGAAAAATCTCATTTCGTTTTGGGGAGCTGCAAATACCAACAACATACACAAAAGGGGATGTTAGAAAAAACAACAGATTAAAGAAGGCAAACATCAAGTTTATAGTGATGGGAGACTTGCGTGTTACAGCCCGGGAGGGAGAGAGATCGGCACTGTATAAAACTGGCATCTTAAAAATAAAAGGAAATAAGTGTGATATCATGAATTGATATTTCTCGTATTATATATATATATATGTATATATATATATATATATATATATATATATATATATATATATATATATATATATTACAAAATATGAGAGGATCCCATTACAATAAAGATTTTAATAATTTCATAAGAGTAACCTTTTGGTTGAGTGATCTACGCGGTCGAGTAGAAATATAGTTCTACAAAACATATGTTCTTCCTTTGACACGTTTGAGTCCCTAACAAGCAGTTAGCCATATGAAACTTGCGCCTAAAATAATATTTGGTTCGCATAAAAAGTTGCAAAAAAACCCTTCGGTATTTATAATTATCGCCACACACGCTTGTTAACGACTGGTCCGTGGAAGATATATCGGTAAAAGTTAAACATATTCAGGAAACGAGAATTCAACTTTTCCAATGACTCAATATTGTGCACATCTTATAACTCCAAAGCAGGAGCATCTCGCAAGGATAACCAAATCAAAATAATACAAAGTTTTTTAATAACCAAATATCTTCACAAGAATATGACTTCAGTGAATATATCCCCAGAGGTGTAATATATAAATTAGATATTTTTCCTCGTTAAAATGTATAAAAAGATGTTCCATATTTATTTCAAACTGGTTTGAGTTGCAATATATTTTTCATAAATAATATATCAACGATAAATTAAGCCTTCATTGAAATCCATAACAAGATATCTCTTATTGGCAGAACATAGGAACAGCTCAATTTAATAAACTATTCAATGCATTCACAGAAGCAAAATCTAACCACTAAGTCAAGTAAAGGTTTCATCATTAAAATCACAAATGGAAATCAAAGTTATAGAATTTAAGAATTCTTCTTACAGTAAAAAATATATATATATATATCTAGCAAAAAGGTCTGACAACCCTTCTGTTTCTTCCGACCAAAACTTTTCTGATGTTTTTCTCTACTAGACTTCGGCTACATAATCAAGCCAACGTATGTAGATAGGAAACAAAAACCAAGTCCTAAGGCCTACACAAAAAGAGTAAACATGTATGAATATAAACAAAATTAATTTTGAAGATGCTGCCTACTGTCGTTCTGCTGAGGAACAATTCAAAATTAAGCTATTAATAAAATAAAAATATGCATGAGAGAAAATACACAAAATTAATCTTTGATCGACAGAGGGTTTCTGCATTAATCCCTTAATGACAATTGGTGTTCTCCATAAATCTCCTACATCATCATTCTACAGAGGTTCTCAACCTTTTTGTTCCTTTGTACCCCTTGCGTATTTCTATAGATTCTCGTGTACCCCTAAAATTTAGTATGAAAAGGAGAAACAATGAAACTGATATTGTGTTTCAACTCTATTATTCAATCTGCCTATTCTCTCCGATCCTATGTACACATAAAGAGTAAAAATGTACCACTGGAGATACGTGTGCCTCAGGTAGGGAACTTCTGATCTAGATAATATCGTGATCAATTAAAATATTATTCTTGATTAAATCCTGGAGAAGAATCCCATCATGAATTAATAACAATTGACAAAGATCTCTGATTCATGGAACACAATAAAATTTGCGATTCCAAATTTGGAATCTTCACAGAAATGTAAATCTTCTCATAATCTGCTCGACAACGTCCAAAGAGGCTCTCCTCCTAACGTGAATCTTGATTAGAGACTATAATAACATCAAATTTTAAAGCATGAGAGAATGAGGTACTATGGATACACATCTGCAAGTTTCCTTTCACGATATTAGGACTTCCAATCTTCTCATAACACCTTAATCAAATTTTCTTTATCATTTTTCTTTCAAATAATCCCTGAGAGATCGTAACCCGGCCATTACTAAAAGAAATTATGCTCTTGATGAATTCCCTAAAGGGGAGAAAGAGTCCTGGAAATGAAGTGAAGATGTAGTAAAAGGGAGAAAAAAGAAGGGCACAATATATAATGATATTTAGTAGAATAATGAAGAAATAATGCGCAGTGGGTTGAATTCTCCTTTGCTGGTGATTACATGGCTTTTCCTTTCCTTGTATCTCTTTCTCAATCTATATTGATGTTTTCATATCATCTATTTTCCTTACCATTTATGACTATTAAAGTCACCATACCTTACCATTTTTATATGCTATTACTAATACAGATCAACTCTACAAAAAATTAACATTTATTTCGATTGTCCTGCAATACTAACAACAATTAGTTTCCAAGAACTTCCCTTCATTTCTAATCCAATCTCAACTATTTTCTCCTCAATTTCGAGTTTATTCCTTACACCAAATCTACTGAAATATTATTTGACATACTTTGAAAAATCTTCCCTCCCTAAACTCTTCTAGTCGGGATTATTCATCAGTTTACTTCCTTACCACCTAGAACTCCTCACCTTTCTGAACACATATCCTAGCCCTCGTTTCATCGCATCAACACCCTTCTTCCAATATCATTTATCAAGTTTATTACATTACGTTTATCCGTCTTCCCCAAGAGCATTTAATACTCCTCATTCTTTACTCGCCTTATTCTTTTCCTTTTCTTAAATTCTTCGTTACTTTTTCGCTGTAAAGTAGAGCATTCTAAATGGGTCTGATACTTCATGATGCAGACGAGTGAATAATTTCAACGAATTAGCAAAACGCAATTTCACATTAGATGGATTTTATGAACATTTAATTTTACTCGTTATTTCAAGTACGATATTAATTTCCCTGAACGTCTGTTGATTGATTGATTGATTGAAAGTTTTCTGGCATCCTGACATCTAAGGTCATTGACGCCGATACCATTTACTGTATATGAAAATTAAAAGAGAATTCGATTAAAACCATAAAAATTAAGAAGTCATTACAATAGTTAAATAGTTTTCAGAAGACCTGCTTCTGAAATAAATCTAAAAATTCCGCTCGCATAGTAAGATACATCATGTCCAAGAATCTTGGCAAGGATAAACCTGCCATCCTCACCTCGAGCCTCAAACAGATATCTATTTCTTAAGTTAGTAAAATTAGGGCATTCGGTCAACAAATGCCTCACTGTTAAAGGTACTAAGCAGTCCTCGCAATACGGTTGGTGTTGGCACTTCAGCAGAAACTCGTGTGTCAACCGTGTGTGACCAATACGGAGACGACAAAGAGTCGTCTCCCATTTTCGAGAAATCATGTTATACCTCCAAGGTGATATGATATTTGTTATTTCCCTCATTTTATTGCCATCTTGACTGTCCCAGTGCTGTTGCCATTTATCACATACCAATTTCTTGATGTAAGGTAGGAGATCGTTACATGGAATGGGATACCTCCTTGGTAGCAACTCGGATGCCGCATTCTTCGCCAGTAAATCTGCCTTCTCATTCCCAGACACACCTACATGTGCTGGAACCCAACAAAATCGAACAGTTATACCTTTCCGTCCAATAATAAAAAGCCATTCCAAAATCTTTAAAACTAGAGGGTTACTAGAATTAAAGACTTCTAAAGCTTGAAGAACACTTCTTGCATCACTAAAAATTGTAAAATTACCCTCCTTTTCCAAAGCTATTTTCTCAATAGCGGTTAATATGCCATACAGTTCGGCAGTAAATATTGAAGCTGTTAGAGGAAGTGCACCTCTACAATTAAAATCATTACTATGTACTCCAAATCCAACGCCAGCATCAGATTTGGAGCCATCAGTATATATAAAAGTCGATCCCCTATGTTCTTCGACATGTTCCATAAAAAGAGACCTGGATTCTAAGTCAGTCATATTCTTCTTAATTCCAATAAAGTATTTACAAAAAGATATGTCAGGTAATTTCCATGGAGGCGTTGATGATACCTTGAATGGAAGTACCTTATTTCTAATTATATCCAGACTATTTAATAATCGTTTCACCCGAAAGCCATAAGGTTGAGGAGATTTTGGGTGCAACTCAAAGTATGATGCGTGTCTTACAAGGCTTGCAGTCTGAAAGGCTAGAGAGCTAGGGAGTCTTTGCAATCTAAACCAATACCGAAGAATGGAAGACATTCGGTAAAGGTCTAGAGGTAACTCTCCAGCATCAACAAGGAGACTTGGGATAGGCGAGGTTTTAAAAGCTCCAGTAGATAATCTAATACCTGCATGATGTATCGAGTCTAATATTTTTAACCGGCTTGGGGTGGCTGAGGAATATACCTCACAACCATAACTAATTTTGGAAAAAATCAAGGCCTTGTATAATTTTAAAATAGTATTGCGGTCTGCCCCCCATGATGTATGGGCCAATACTTTTAAGATATTCAGAGCTTCAACACATTTAGCTTTTAGCGCTTTTAGGTGAGAAACCCATGTAAGTCTACAGTCAAATATCAAACCTAAAAATTTGGTTTCCGATACACATGGTATCCGTTGACCTTTAATGTATATATCCGGGTCTGGATGTACTCCCCGGATACGACAAAAATGGACAATGGTAGTTTTACTTGTCGAGAACTTAAATCCATTCATGTCAGCCCACTGGATAATTTTATCAATAGAGAGTTGGATTTTTCTCTCAACCATTGCCATTCTAGTGCCAGCAAATGATATTGAGAGATCATCCACAAATAATGCTGAGAGAACATCCTGGGGAATGGCTGAGGATATCCCATTAATTGCTAGTGCAAAAAGGGTTACACTCAGCACACTACCCTGAGGAACTCCTTCTTCCTGGCACTTACTCTCTGATAGAGTTTCCCCCACTCTCACTTGAAAAACTCTTCGTGAAAGAAATGCCTGAATAAATAGTGGCAGCTCTCCTCTCAATCCCAATTCATGAATGGTTTTAAGAATACCATATCTCCATGTGGTATCATATGCCTTTTCAAGGTCAAAAAATACTGTAACATGGTGCTGTTTGGAAGCAAAGGCTTCACAAATAGAAGACTCCAGTCGTATCAACACATCAGTCGTTGAGTGCATTTTTCGGAATCCACATTGAATCGGTGATAAAATACCTTTTTTTTCAAGGTACCATATCAGCCTTGCATTGACCATCTTCTCCATGATTTTACATAAACAAGATGTCAATGCAATAGGACGATAGTTTGCTGCTAAAAACTTGTCTTTACCGGGTTTTAAAAAAGCTAAAATAATGGCTAGTTCCCAAACACTTGGGTAACTATGATCATGCCATATTCTATTAATAATACTTAAAATAAATAGCTTTGTATTAAAATGTACATGTTTAATCATTGCATATGGAATTTCATCGGGTCCAGGGGCTGTATCATTGCAATGAGCAAGTGCGGAATCTAATTCTCTTTCAGTGAAAGGAGAATTATACGACTCTTCCCTTCTTGTTGCAAAATTTAAAATTTTCTTTTCTTCAGTGCTCCTATACTGGTGACCAGGGGCTCCTTCACACTTGCTAGATACATTTGAAAAATGATTAGCCAGGGCATTGCTAACTTCATTTGCATCAGTTACATACTGGCCATTCACCCTCAACACTGGTGGTGGGTTGGGGGTGAATTTGCCAGCTATCTTTTTTACTTTCCTCCACACAGAAGATGGTGGTGTTCTACTGTTAATGGAGGAAACAAAAGACATCCATGACTGGCGCCTTGCTTCTTTCATGGCACGACGGAACTGTGCTCTACATTTCTTGTACATAATTAAATTCTCATCAGTTCTGCGTCTACGCAATCGTGTTAGAGATCTTCTTGTGGCTCTGTGGAGTGCAGTTAGTTCTGAAGACCACCACGGGACTGGTCGTCGTTTGAATAACCCTGTTGTTTTGGGAATTGAATTGACTCCTGCTGTATGAAGAGTTCCATTCAGTAGGTCTATGGCATCATCAACACTTTCAAACTGTTCTGCTCTCCCTTCGATTTCACTTAGCTCACAAAATTTAACCCAGTCTGCCTTGTCTAGATTCCAACGTGGCAATCTTTGCAAAGGCGGATCCTTGTTGGTGTTTATAATGATTGGTGCATGATCACTAGTATGCCAATCGTCTAATGTCCTCCAATCAAAATCAAGAAGGCAGTTAGAGCTTGTAATTGAAAGGTCAATGCATGACAAAGTACCTGTCTGAACATGGAAGTGTGTGGGCTCTCCTGTATTAAGGAGTCCCACATCCTCATTCTCCACAATTGATGAGATAATATTGCCCCTTGTGTTGGCCAAAACATCACCCCATAAAGGATGTCTACCATTCATATCTCCCAGTAAGAGAAAAGGTTGAGGGAGTTGTTGAATGACCTCTGCTAAATCATCATATAAAATATCATCATTTGGAGGTAAGTACAGAGAGCATATTGTATATTTTCTCCCTATATCAATTTGTACAACAACTGCCTGCAGGGTTGTACGTATAGATATAGGTATTTGGGGAACATCTCGACGAATGTACATGAGACTTCCGCCATGGCTCCCTACTCCGTGATCATAAGGTGTCCTATAACTAATATATTCGCGAGGACAAGGGGTATTAGCATCAAGCTTGCTCTCCTGGAGACATACAATTATGGGGGAATGCTCGTGAATTAAGAGCTTAAGTTTTTCATATTTGGCCCTCAAACCCTGACAATTCCATTGCAAAATGGATGAAAAAATTATGTATTATTTTCTGGAAGACATCTTTGATGAGGTCTTCCCATTGACAGTTTTTGATTTGACAATATTTTCTGTAGGCTTCTTAAGTTTGGGTCTTGATAAATTAGGTTTTATATTAGCCTTTTCAGTGTTGTTGTTACCTATTTCTTGTGGGGGATGGTGGACCTCCACTTGAATTTTTGATTGATTCAAGAAGTTTTCCTGTTGATCTGAAATATCAACAGGCAAAACATCATATCTATTTGATGACATAACTTTTGTGTTTTTAATGGATGGGGGTGAGAGAGATGGAGGTCTCTCTCTTTTCCTATTGACAGGTGGTGATTTATTAGGTTTTGATGCTTTCGCCACTACAGGCGCACCTGATAATTCTGTTTCATGTGGAACCTCCATCAAATCAGGCAAAGATATAGCCTGAGAGAGGTTAGAATTATCCTTTGTAGTGGGGGACAAAGGTTTACTAGAGGTGAGAAAGGTCTTACGTGATATTCTTGCCTTATCCTCTAGAATTCTATCAGAAGATGGCAAATTTCTTTTCTGGGGAATAGAGGCAGTATTAGGTGGGCTGGATGTCTCCTGCCTCATTTTTTCTCCGGATTTCAATACTTTTGCATAACTTGCTGATTTACTCAATAGTCTCTTGGCATGCCCCACACTTATGTGTTCAATACTGGATTTATTGAGAGCAGCCTCTTCTAATTTATATTGCTGGCAGTTCCTATCCGTAGATTTGTGATTCAAATTGCAGTTTATACCATTGGCCTCTAGTGTACAGTCTCCATGGTAAACATTAGAGCATGTACTACACATTTTATCATTCTTACATACTTTAGATGGATGCCCATATCTATAGCAATTAAAACATTGCAGCGGCTTCTGCTTAAAAGTTCGCACTTTAATTCGTTCATTCTCTATGTAAATGTGGAAAGGCACATCAGCATCCTGGAAAGTCAGGATAATCATTGACGTTCCAGGGACTTTATGCACTTTCCACACAGTTAAAGGACACATGGCCAATATCTCCTCTTCTGTGAATTCATATAAGTCTCTATTAAAAACTACTCCCCTTCCATAACTGAAGTTTAGATGGGGTTTCACACCCAGCTTTATGTCTTCGTTATCTGTATTTAAATTGGAAAGTATAACCGATTGAGTTTCTGATTTGGCACTTATTAGGAAACTGTTCTTTCCAAACCGAGATATATCTCCTGGTGCGATAGTACCTACTTTCTTTTGAAGAAATTTACATATTTTGAAATAATTTCCAGTACTCCCTTTTGATTGAGCAATAAGCCACTTTGGTGGTTTTGGCTTTCTCTGGGAAGGTACAACTACCTCTATACTTTTATCAATCCAATCTGCAGGCCTATATACATCCAGATTCTTGGGTACCCGATCGCAAAGAGCACCCTTGAAATTCAAATTACTGATTTTAATATTTATGATATCATTGATAGCTTTGAATGCTTCATCATGGTTATCAAATGATATCCATGAATCCCATTTGTCACCTTCAAGCCTCATCCTAATTTCCCTGATGTGACCATAACATTGAAATAATTTATATAGAACATCGTAATTGGTTTCAATGGGGATCTGAGTGATGTGAAGGATTTGCAAATTCTCCATGTCACCCAAATTACTTTGTTTTTGAACATAAGTAGCATGGTCCTTTAGAGTTTCCGGGTCGTCAACAGAGGGGTTAGTTTTAGGAGTAGAAGCAAGCCGGGTTATCCACCTCTTATCAGAGGATTTCAGTCCTCCTATCCCATGTGGCCCAACACGAGAAGAGGCTTCAGCGGGGACCAGTCCTCTATTAGAGAGGGGCTGCCTCTCTTAAGGTGGGCGTACACTGGTCAGTGGGGGTAGTTAGCCCCTCCCACCGTCGACTCCAATGCCTGGCGTCACCCATTACCCGCAAATATGGGTGACTTAAGACCGGATCACTGGAGCCCGACTCTTAACAGACTTGGTCTGCACCCAATGGGGTCTGCCAGAGGGTGATGGCGTCTAAATTGGCACAGGTTGAGATGGAATGCAGTCCATCCCACACTCTGCCAAATACAAAGCAGCATCCAAAGTAAAATCGAACATGCCAAAGTCGTCAACAATATCGAGCCCAAAAGGAAGAGATGGGAGAAAAAAAGAAATAATCAAAAGTAAAAGATAAAGTGCTGACTGATTTAGTTGAATCGACAGCTGGGCACCGAGGTCCAATGGGAAGTAGTTCCCACTGTTCATTAGAGCCCAGCTGCTAATCCCTAAGCCCCCCATCCTCATCAAGGCTTCAGCATCTGGGGGGTGAACGTCTGTTGAAGAAAACAAGAAACTTTTAGAGAGAGAGAGAGAGAGAGAGAGAGAGAGAGAGAGAGAGAGAGAGAGAGAGAGAGAGAGAGAGAGAGAGAGAGAATTTTTTTATTCTTGAAACTATGGTAATATACCTGTCTCATTATATTCTTTTAATGTCAGGCCACATACCTATTTTTATTACTTTTAACTATAAGACCAACCGAGATATATACTATGTAAACAACGTCAAGTCTGCTTAATTGTTGTTGCAATATACCTGTATATTTTGAACAATCCTTTTAAAAGCTAGTTTCTTAAAAATCAAAGAAGAAGGTTGTTCACCATGATATTCCTGACCGACTGACTTCTGGTTCCTCTATCTATAGTTGCAGAGTCCTCGCCAGTCTGCTTAAATTTGGGTTACGCCATTGTCTTTCTAGTGGCAATCCATCGTCTAGGTCGCAGGTTGGCCAGGACACCAGCCACACGTTGTGATACTACTGCTAGAGAGTTATAGGGTCCCTTAACTAGGCAGACAGTACTACATAAGACCCTTCTCTTTGGTTACGATTCATTTTCCATTTGC